>NC_058134.1:192673339-192741967 GCF_016433145.1 Gracilinanus agilis
AGTGAAAGTATGAGTTATAGAAGAGAAAGCTAGAGTTGAGAATTTATTAACTGAAGAATGAAGAAATATAAGAAGTAGATTCTGGACCATAGCCTAAAATATATAAATGAAGAGATCTTAGCCAGGAATTGAATGTACCTAACATGGGCTGGTAATAATACACTTGCTTATGGTTTTAGAAATCTAATCGAAATCACTTTACACTAAAAAATGGATTTGTAGAAAACTATATGTATATCTGCCAAGATACCTGCCCTGGAGTGTACCTACAATTTAAGGAAAATAATAGCAGTACAGATACTCAGAAATTCACAAGAGACAAAAATAAAAATCCAAGAAAAGAACCAGCAATAAAAATGAAAGGCCTCAAGTATTTAAAAATGTACATTATATGGGTGACAAGCAGAATGAAGTAGAAATTTTGATTCTCCAAATGCAGCACAGGGGGTTGATAGGCTTAGATAATACCCCCAACTAAAATATGACTTTGGAGGGTACATCTTGCTCAAAAGGAATAAGATATATTAAGTATATGTATTATGTTGGGAGATTTTGGGTAATTTTAGGGAAAAAATCATATATATATATATATATATATATATATATGTATGTATGTATGTATTATGTGAAATAGGCTTCCAGCACCTGGCACATAGCAGGCACTTAACAAATGTTTATTGATAGATCAATTGATCTAAAACTGGTAGGGACCTAAGAGAACATCTAATCCAACCCCTTAATTTATAGATAAGGAAACTGAAGCCCAGAGAGTTAAAGCAAGGCACAAGACAGGAAGGAATATATAGTCACAAAACCTAGTAGTAATAGAAGCAATCTTTGAAGCCATCTAGTCTGATCTCCTTATTTTATGGAAAGACAGGAACTAGAGGAGGAAACGTAGGGCAAAGCATTTTGGGAAAGGATCAAGAAAGTTTCTGCCTTATATATAATTGATATATTGTCTTCAGAGTATAATACAGGTACTGGACAGAATGAAAGGAAGTAGATGACTGCTTCAAGAAACAGATCAATAGGCTAGCATGGTGACATAATATAATAGCGATGAGAGACAATTATTTGGACATCTCCTGGACTGTGCTTTCTCTGCATAGAGAAGAGCATCTAGAAATTTTGTGATTTACCTTAGTAACAACTTCATTATTCAAAATACAGGAGCATCTGAACCTAATTGCCATAAAAAATTAGGTTTAGGTTGCTAAAGAAGAAACAATGAGAAGTTTGGGAGGAGGAGACAATTTCCTCTTGGAATTTGTGAGTGAAAAGAGAAAAACCAGGAAGCCTCTGACATCCATGCTAGCTATTGGCAGAGCAGATATCAAAAGTCATGGTCCAAAATTCTTTGGGGAAAGGAATCCTAGGATATTCCCAAGAATGAAATTATGATGCTACTAAGAGAAACAGTTTTGATGAGGAAAAACATGGATCATTTCCTTACGACAGATATGAATGTACAGATCAATCAATTTTGATTTTAAAAGACATCTAAAGAAAATGGTAGTAAAGGTGGAGAGCAAGGGACAAAAATCCAAGCAAAGAAGGGTAATATCTGTTGGTCTAATGTCTGCCAAATGAGTCTGCCAAATTTCCAAAGACAAAGTTTTATTTTTGTTGTTTATGGTTGCTTTTGACTAAGTAGAGGAAAAGTGAAGGATCAAAGAAGGGACAGAAACAGCTTAGGGTGGATGCGATGGTAATAATTGAAGAGAGGGGGAAAAGCAGAGCTGCTCACATCATTTTTTCCTTCCATTTGTCAAGGAGAATGACCTTTAAACTGAAAAGAGGCTGACTAAAAATGAGGACTGAGAGCTGACACCTAAGCTAAATAGGGAGAGATAGTACAAGATTAGCTGTCTTTGATGAGTTCAAGTCACCAGTTTCAGACAAAACTACTTCCCAGAATACTGAACAGAGTGGGAACTGTGATTGTTGTCAGGAGTCTTTGAAGAATTAATAGAGTTGTTCGAGTTTCAAGGTAGTATCCTTACAGTACTGGAGATGGATACACATCTGTTACTTTTTGAAAAAGGAAAATGAATGGAAATGGCAAACTGTAATAAATGAACCTGAGTTTTATTCCTGATAAAATTCCAGAAATTATTAGTGAACCTTTGTAAAAGACACTGATGATTACAATGAGACTGCGTGGCTTCCTGAAAAACAAACTCCCAGACTGATCTCATTTCCTTCTTGGATAAGATACTTGATTGATTGTTCATGGGAATGTTGAAAAGACCTAATTTTCCTAAATTTTCACAAAGTATTTAGCAGTGTTTCTCAGGATTTTCTTGTAGATAGGAAGGAGAAAATAAAGATTTTCTGCCTTTGTCACCATGTAGATACCAAAAGAAACCATATAGGACTTGATTGTTTTCTGTTTTTGGTTTCAAGGAATGTCAAAGAATGCATCACTTAATGGCCAATTATTAAGGATGCCTCTCTTTACTTAATAATAATAATAATAGTTCATGTTTATGTAGACACTTTAATGTTCTGAAACGTTATTGAAAAATAAATAATTTCAGATTAAAAAAAATTTTTGTAATTTCCTAACTATGCCACTAATTTATTTCTACAATTGAAACAACACACAAGCCATACCACTTCCTTTTCACCTTTATTTAGACACTATTTATTTTAGAGAAACATGGAATATGGTTTTGATTTCAGAAGAGAATAGAGCATAAAAACTTGTAAACACTACAAATTGCTTTTAAAATACAAAAGAATTTACTTTTTGGATCCTAGCATTATGAACAAGAAACAGCAAGAGAGTAGTTAAAGAATCAGCATTAAAGCCAGAAAGGCTTGGGTTAAAAATCCTACTTTTGATAACATCTTGCCTGAGTAACCCTGGAAAAGTCATTTTCACTGTTCTAGAAAATTCTCTATGATTATAAGTTAAAGAAAAGATGCTATCCTACAGTGATAGGAGAATTTCTTTCACTCAGGAATTCCCTACACTGATGAAATCATAGATCTAATTTCTGTATTGTATTACACAAATGTTTTTTAAAAGAAGATTAAGTTAGTCACCTAGCATTTACTATGTATCAAATATGGGTTATAAAGAAAAATAGAGTCCCTACTGTCAAGGAACTCAGAGTTTAATGGGGAAGAGATAAAAACAAACAAATTATATACAGATAATCAACAGAGGAATTGCAGTAGCATTGTTGGGGATTTAAAAGGGCTTCTTCAAGATGGCAGAGGTTTAGTTGAGACAAAGAAATTCAAGGAAGCTAGGAGGCAAAGATGTGGAAAGAGAGAGTACTAGGCATAAGGGACAGTGAGGTTAATGTTTCTTAAATAAGTGAGTTATGATAGATTTAATAGATCTAGAAGCAATGCATAATAAATCTTTTCCTCCAAATTAACTTTATTAAATGTATCAGATCTAAAATTAACACAACCAGTTTAAACTATGCCATTCTTCACCTTGAGTTCCAAACAAAATGAGAAATTACATGATTTCACTTATATAAAAAGGATATATTATAAATGCCTAAGAAAAGCAGTGGTTATTTGAGATTCTAATTGTTTAAAGTATATTGGGAAGTGGAAGACATATTTATCAGATATCCATATTGATCCAAGGAATGTACTACCACACTCATGACCAATGGATAATATGAGACTACTTATTGGGCAAATGATAAATACTGGAATGTGCTACATTTCCGAAGTTGTCACGCTGGGGGCTCAGAATTCTTGGATTCTGAGATTTGCAGCTGTATAGATGTTGTCAGAACTTTAACTAACCCAGAGATGCCTACATAACTTTAAAGATCAATAGCCTTTGACTGAAGTGACCCAAGGAGTGAATTCCAGTTACAGGACTTTAGATAATAAGCAGCATGTATCAACATAAATACATCAATTGGTTTATAGTACGAGGGCATTGTGCAATATGGATTAAACCCTGTAGCTAGGTAAATATTAAGACTTAGCCAAGCTGGACAGGAAAATCAAGTACTTTAGCATCTGGATTATGTAAGCAAAGGAAAAGGCAAAGTAAGACAAGACACACAAACACTTCAAAGCTTCAAAACAGTCATAAGCAAATCACATGTGGGCTAGCTCCCCTGGACTGCCTTAGGGAAGTGAGTGGTCAAGATGAAAAATCTATTCAGATATTTAGAAATAATGAAGAAACTTGCAGAAAGATGAAAATTACATAATTTTAAATAGTTACCCAAGGTAAGGGTTTAAGTCATAATTGAGAGCAAGAAAAAGAAACGACAGTAGAAAACTCTAAATACTGTTAGAAGAGTCACGTCTCTTTCTATGCTTCGTAAATGAGAAATTCATATATAGCTAAAGAAATGGTCATTCTTTTCTGAATTGTTTGGGAATAATGGAGACAGATTGTAATTTTAAGTGTGTTCTGTGGTTTATTTTCCTGATTAGAATTGAACAGGTTATATGTTGATGGCTAATCACCTTGATTAATTTTATCAATCTGCATAGTTTAACACAGATGATTTTGGCATATGTGTCCTTTACTAAAATAGAATTCAAATGTTAGAATATGATTACCCTTTATATTGGCATGAAGTATATCAGATATTTAAATTTTGTACAGTAGTCTAAAATACACCAAATTGTAAACCTTACTAGTGACTTTTTTAAAAGCCCTGCAGTTATCAGAAAATGGAGTTAATAAATGACATTATTTAAGGTCATATAAAAACTATCATTTATAATGTTTTTTATAATGTTTTTTTCCCAGTTTACTGCTTTCCTTCTAATCTTAGCTACATTAGTTTTATTTGTACAAAAACATTTTAATGTATTCAAGATTACCCATTTTACATTTTATGGTGCTTTGTATCTCTTTTTATTCATAAATTCTTCTCTTAGCCTTAAGTTTTATAGGCAATATGTTCCCTATTTTTCTAATTTGCTTATGATATTTCCCTTTATAACTAGGTAATATATCCATTTTAATCTTATCTTGGTAAATTGTGTATGATATTAGTCTATCTCTAGTTTCTGCCAGGCTGCTTTCTAGTTTGCCAAACCATTTTTTCCAAATAGTAAATTTGAAATTAAAAAAAAAATCCCCAAAATTTGGATCTTTACTTTTGCCAAACACAAGGATACTATCATCTTTTATAACTCTTTATTGTATGTATGTTCTGTTCCACTGATCTACTTTTCTGTTTCTTAGCCAATACCAGATAGTTTTGATAACTACTGGTTTATAACTGATTAATAGAAATAAATAAGACATAGTTTTATATGTACAGATCTATCTTCTTATCAAATAATGCCTACTCTTAATAGGGAGAAATGGGTAGGGAGTGAAATGAACATTTTAATGTAACAAAGAAATACATACATAAATTTAAATTTCAAAAAAGTTCCATATCATATTGTACCATTTACATTAATATTGCTTCCTAAGTACATCAATGTGTAATTATTTAATATAGTATGTACATATTTTCTAGAATTAGTTTGGGGGAAGAATCAAAAGGAAGAAATAATTATAAGCAACACATGCATATGGAAATGGTTTGTATACATATGAGAGAAATTCTCTTAAATTTAATTGTTTACATGTCTTGTGTCTTTAGAGCAGAGTGGCCCAAAGAACAGTTTATTCCACCATATGTACCCCGTTTCCGAAATGGTTGGGAGCCTCCTATGCTGAACTTCATGGGAGCACCAATGGACCAAGACCTTTATCAGTTGGCTGAATCTGTGGCAAATGTAGCAGAGCATCAGCGAAAACAAGAAATGAAACGATTATCTGCAGAGGTGAGAACTCTCCATATAAGTTAGGACCCGGTTGTGAAGGACTTTTAAAACTAACCAGAAGAGTTTCTGTTGGATAGCAGAAGCAATCTGAAGCCACTGGAACTTGTTGAGAAGGGAAATGACATGATCGTGCCTGTGCTTTAGGGAAATCACTTGAGCAGCTATGTGGAATGTGGACCCAAGGAAAGAGAGACTTGAAGTAGAAAGATCAACTTGAAAGCTATTGTTAAAATCTAAACAAGAGTTGATGAGAACCTGAAGAAAGGTAGTTGAGTGAGCAGAGAGGAGAAATATATGAGGGATGTGGAAGATATAGAAACAAGAAGATTCAGCAACTGATTGGACGTGTATGGTGAGAAAGAGTGAAGAATTAGGGATAATACTGAGGTGATGAACTTGGGTGACAGGAAGGATGGAGGATAGCACAGAAATAGGGAAGCTCAGATACAGGCTGGTTTTAGGAAGGGGAAAAAATGAATCATTTTAGAGATTCAGCTGAGAGAGGGGGACAGAGGGCTAGAAGGACTCTAGACAGTCTTTAGGTATACCCAAAGTTAAGAAAGCATGATGTGAATGAAGAACCAGTGAGGTAGACTGAGAAATAATTATTAAACAGGGAGGAGGAAAATCAGCACATACAGGGCAGTGTTAAAATCTGAGAGAGGAGATTATTCAAGAAAAGAAGTTGTGTTACAAACAGATCTAGAAATATGAAGATTGAGAAGAGACTAATATATTTTACATTTAGGCATTCCCTAGTAACCTTGGAGAGAACAGTTTCAATGAAATGAGGAGGTTTGAATTCAGATTACAAAGAACTGAAGAAGGAAGAGGGGTGTTAGTACAGGTAATGAATATACATAGGTTTTTGGCTATGAAAAGGAGGCTAGATATAGCATGATAGCTTGAGGAGTCATTAGGGTACAACAAAGGTTACTTAAAGATAGGGGAGACTCAAGAATACTTATAGGCATCAGGGAATAAGTTAATATATAGGGAAAGCTTGAAGGCAAGTATAGATATAATAATAGTGGAAGTAGTCTAGTAGAGAAAATGGGAGGGGATAGGAATAAGAGTTTGTGTAAAAAAGCTGTCGTTGGTGAAGAAAAGAAGGCTCATCTCTTCTTTAGAGACTGGAGTAAAGGAAGAATTAATGAGAGAGATGTCAAGGAGTTTAGAGTTGTAGAGGAGAGAACAGGGATTTCCAATAGTTGGACCACAGATATTATACCTGAGTGAAGAGTTTAAATGGGACAGGAAGCTATAAAGTGAGATCAGAGACAGTTTGTCACACTTAAAAGTATCTATCCATTCCTTTCCTACATTTTCTACCCCTTTTGAATATGAGAATTGGCAAAATAGAGAGGAAAAAGGAGAAAGTATGGCTGGGCAGCAGGAGGGAGTGTATAAATATCTATATGCATGTACATTAGTGTGGAAAAACTAGGAGGCACAATGAATCCTGCAGTTTTTTTCAGGCACATATATAACTTGTCCCTTCTCTATAGAGATTCTGTGATGTCTAGGATAGAGATTTTTAACATTTTTTTGTGTCATATACTTCTTTGGTAGTCTGGTAAAGCCTGTCATTCTCTTCTCAGAATAACATTTTAAATGTGTAAAATAAATATATAGAATTAGAAATGAAAACATTGAACAGCTATAAAAGCATTTTTTTTAAAAGTTCATGGACCCTTGGCTAAGAACTCTGGTCTAGAAGTCTAAACTGCAGTTTGAGATGTATAAGAGATTGTAAGAAAAATAGAATCAATTGGACACAGAATGTAAAAGGACACAGAATATGGCCAGGAGCTGGGGAGGAAAACTTTTGGCTAGAAGTGATTTTATGCTTATATAAGCTACATAGAAATCTTAAATATGGTGCCCCTGATATTTAACTTTCACTGGCTAATTGATGATAATAGTATAATTCATTACAATTAGTTTACTCAGAAATATTTACTTTGGTAGATAAAAAAGAAATTATTTGATGTAGTAATAACTCTAAAAAAATCTGTATTTTTGCAAAACATGCAGGCTTCCATCATTTTAAATATGGTTTGTATTAATATTTAGATTAATTGACTTTAGGCCCCCTGAAGTCTATATTGGGAATACTTCCAACACTATTCATACTTGTTTCAGGAAGAATTCAAAGGGACAGCACAGGTAGCACAGTGTTTCCCACCATTCCTAATTTTCAGGAAAAATTGTTTTTCTGTGATCCCGTCTGACTTGTTATAATGTAAAATGACCTCTAGTTTAGGTTGTACCAAACCCATTTTGTGGGGTGACAAGCCTGAGGATATAGATAAGATGAGTACAGTCAAACTGGAACAGAAGGCATGCCTCACATTCTTTCTTCTGATCTCCTTATTACCCAAAGAACAAAAAAGCAGATAATTAGTACCCACTTTGAATGCTACTCGGTCCTTTCAACAAATGTCCCAATGTTATTGCCTTTAATACTGATTATTCAGAATGTGCTTTAAAATATACAGAAAAATGAGTTAGCAGCAGATAGTAATTCATATGTAGATGCATTATTTTTAAATAGGAACATGTATCTAAATTAAGTTTCTATTATCGCAGCTATATAGCAGCAAATTCAAGTGACTTGAAAAATAAACTTGTCATTCTACCTTTAGAAGAAAACAAATTAAAAATATGGCTTGCAGTAGTATATCTGTTCCATTCTTTTCATCTCTGTGCATCCTCAATAAACACACATTTTTAAACCTCAGTCATAGATGACTAGTAAAAAGGTGGATCTAATCAGTTGTCCTTTTTTTCCTTTATTAAGGAATAGTAAGATTACAAGAGTAAACATTTATAGTCTTTCTTATTTTTATACTATGACTTAAATACCATTCCTATGAAATTTCCTTTTTCTTGGAAAACAGGTTTTCTAGAAAATGTGGCTTTTCAGTCATGTCATGCCCACTAATTATGAATATGCCCCCAAGGCTTTGTCTTGGGCTTTCTTCCTATACAATCTCAATTCTGGTCTTATCAAGTCCCATAGATTCAATTATCCTCTCCTTGCTGATAATCCTTTCTCTTGAGCTCCATCCAGACTTCAACAACTCTTAGTTGGACATTTTGAACTAAATAGTCCATTGGGATTTCAGTCTCAGAGATTCCCTAAACAGAACTCATTTCACCCCAAAATCATTCCTTTCCCAGGCTTCCCCATTGTCATGGTTGTTTTCAATCATGTTCAATTCTTTGTGACCCCATATGGGATTTTCTTGACAAAGATGCTTGAGTAGTTTGCCATTTTTTCTTTGGTTCATTTTACAAAGGAGAAAATTGAGACAAATAGTGTTAAGTGACTTGTCCCAGAGTCACATAGGAACTGCTTGAGGCCAGATTTTAACTCAGAAGATGAGCCTTCTTGCCTCCTGTCTCAGCACTCTTATCCACCATGGCACCTAGTGACTCCATTATCATTGAAGGCGCCAGTCACCCATGTTTATAATCTCGGTGGCATCCTTAAATCTTCACTCTAATCCCCTATAACCAATCAGATGCCAATGTCTTGGGATTTCTACCTCCACAACATCCTTTACATACATCCCTATCTCTCCTTTCACACAGCCATCACCCTGTATCAGTCTTCTCACCATCTCATCTGAATTCATACAGCTGCCTTTTAATTGAGGTCACTTCATTCCAGAGCACAACTATGTCCACCAACCCATTCAATAAACTCCAGTTTGGTAATTAAAGTTCTTTATAATCTAGCCCCTGCCTACCATTTTAATCTTACACATACTACATTCAATGGGTAACCCTAGGTAAGTCACTTAACTTGACTGCCTTAGTTTTGTCAACTATAAAATGAAGATTGTAGCATTATCCTCATTGTTGTGAGGCTCAGATAATGTAATAATTGTAGAGTGCACATCAGTGCCTGGCACACAGGCACTTAATAAATGCTTGTTCCCTTCCCTACAACTATCAATGGTCTTGCCACACTAGCCCACTTCATCTTCTGTCTCCATGCCTTTGTACTAGTTGCCACCCAGGCCCAGACTACTCTCCATTTTCACCTTCTCCTCCTAGAATCCTGGACTTTTCAGCATGCCCCTCCAGTGTTGCTTCCTATAGGAGACTTTTCTAGTCTTCCTGTTTGCTAGTATCCTCACTTCTAAGGTTTATGAGGCTTCTACTACTTATGCATCATGTCTGCCTTCATGGATATTCATTTTGGGTCCCCCTTTAAATTGTAAGTTCCTTGAAGATAGGACTGTTTTGTTTTGTTTTTGGTTCACTCTTTGTATCCTTAGTGCCCTGACTACTACTTGGCACATATAAAATCCTTAATAAATTCTTGTTCATCAATTATTGCTTTCAGCAGGCAAACATTTTCTGCTTTACAAATGTCTAAAATTTAAGTCATGTGAAAGTTTTTTTTCAGATCCTAAATCTAAAAACAGCTAAAATCTAAAATCTAAAAACCTAAAAACCTAAAATTTTAAAAAAATTTGATGATTCTAATGAATAAATTAAATATTCCCACTGAATGATAATAATTTAAAATGGAGAATTATCATAAAATCACAGATTTAGCAGAAACTATAATTTAACCCCTTCATTTCACAGATGAGAAAACTGAAGTCCAAAGAGATCATAATTTTCCTAAGGTCATACAGATTCTAGGTCTTCTGATTTCAAAATCATATTTCCTCAAAAAATAAAAGTCATACTATAATGGCTTATCTTAAATTTTTTTTGATTATGTAAACTACTTTCCATGTCTTAACTTGTCATCCTAATTGTTTAATATAAACTTACTAACAGAGCAGAAGAGGCAAACATGAACCTGAGGAGCCATTAAATTACTTCTAGACTCAAAAATGAGCTAATTATTGTGGTGGGGTATGACTTATTCCATCTCCAGAGACAAGGGGAGTAGGGGAGAAAGGGCAGTGATGATTATGTATAGCTGGTCACTAGGACCCTCAACAAGGACACCAACATCCACGGGTGTTGCTATAGTAACAAATACTTCTTCAAAATTATAATTGGTTGAAAAATGTTGAGAAAAGGAAATACAGCTACCCACATATTTAGGAAGTTTCATGCCTTGAAATAGGTCAAGTAAGAGTTATTTCAAATATCTAATGAATGTAGTAATTTCAAGACTCCAAGAGGAGGCCCCTATTACATGTTAAATGTAGACATCTTTCCCCAGTTTTACCCATTAAAATTTTAACTGCCTCCTGTTATCAGCACCTGTTATCATCAGTTCTCTTGTATAGAACTAGTGAATCAAGTTGAGTTAAAGTATTACTAGCATATTGTGAATAATAGTTTCATTTTTTTATCTGTAACTCAATGAATACTCACATCAATGAGTAATTCGAGAAATTCCAGTGCCAAAGCTGGGTCATCGTGTTATTTTCACTAATTTCTAAACTTTAGCATTTTCTTCACCATACTGTCAAAGAGGTCTGTGACTCACAAAAAGTTAAGAATCCCTGGTTTAGAATGAAGATTTTGCATTGATACTGATTACATATTTGAAGCCAACCTTGTGATAAAAATATAATCCCCATATTTTATATTAGCTAAAATAACTGTCAGCAACCCAAAAAGTGAAAATGGTTCCCCAATTAAATGAATATCCTTATAGATAGGGGTGTATTAGAGCCAAATCAAACCAGCTCATGCATTTTGAACATTTTCATCTTGGCCACTGACAAGTACTACAAATCAAGGCTTGATTTATTATTTTGTTGATTGTATAGTTTTAAGAAAATGATGAAAAATGTTAATAATGTAATTAAACATAAAAGTGTGTTGTCTCTACATTTTCTCCCCAGGAAATCTGGTTGTTAAATGTTCATCAAGACAACTCTACTTTTTGAATAAGTAATCTTTTATTGACATTGTGCTTACATGAAAGAATAATTTTTTTTAATTCCTCATCTTTTTTTTTTATCTCTTTGTCTTTCAGCATTCTCATGTACCAGAGCATCCTCCACCTGATGGGTACGCATTCAATAATACAGTTTACAAAAGAGGGCCTCCGCCGGACCAAGGGGAAGCTGCCCTTGCTTTTAAGCAAACTTATAATCACCATGTAGATAGGTAACATTTAGTGACCACCACTGAGAATTTGTGCCTTTATCCATTTTTTTCTTTGCCAACTGAGATGATATAATCTTCTCTGCTTCTATAAATGTCAATCTACTAACAATTTAACAGCAACAGGTATGATGTTGTTATTACAGGAGATGACATCTGGGTGCAGGTCCTGGCTCTGACCAATACTGGCTTTGAGATTCTGAGCAGATGCTAGGCAGTTAGCTTTGGTGGCTCGTTATAGAGAGCTTTGGACCAGAAGTCAGAAAGATGTGAATTCAAATCCAGCCTCGGATACCATCTAACTTTGTGACTCAGGGAAAGTCATTGTCTGCTTTGGTTTTATCAGCTATAAGATGGAAAGAATAATAACATCTGCTTCCCAGATCAAATGAGTATGAAATAAAAATATTTGTAAGGTGCTTTTCAAGTGTTAAAGTGCTATATAAATGCTAGATATTATATAGATAGATAGATAGATAGATATAGATAGTTCTCATTTCTTCTAGCACGTTGCCAAAAGACCAGCTATGTAGCTGCTCATCTCTATTATTATTAATTATTTTTAAATTATTATTAGTAAAGCTGCAGAGACAATGCTGGAATTTCCTTGTCTGGGTTAGGTCCCTATAGATTTGAAATCATGGATCTAGTATCTCTTTGTATTCCTAACTATTTAAAGGCTTAGCCATTTTTTGAAAAAACTAGCCTTGAAAGTGGAAAAAAATCACTCAATTCCATTTGTCTTGCTTAGGGAAAATATCTTTAGATGAGTTTGTCTCTTATTAAACCGTAGGTCCCTTTTAGAACTAATGAGTTAAGTAAAATTCACGGTGTTAAGTCTCTAACGCCTCTTTTTGCTTTCTCAAGTTGAAAGAACAGAACTTTACTGCTGGGATTAGGATAGAAATGCTTATAATTATAGTTTATATATATTATAATCATTTCCTTGTTTCATCTTGAATTTTTATTATACCAAATAATATTTTATCTGTTCCTATATATCTAGCCCTTGTTTAACATTTTCCAGTAGAAGTGAGGAAGGAAAGACAAGGGGAGAAAGGAATTGATTCTGACTTATAGCACCTGCCATTTGGGGAAGTAAAGTAAAACAAAGGAAGGTAGACCAATAGAATAGTGGGATAGCCCAGAAGGTCTCTGATCCTTGGGTGATTTGTACCCACTTAGAAGTAAAAAAATATAATTAAGGCATCCATTCTCCTTTGTAATTCCCTATTCAAACCTTTGGTTTTAAAAGTACTTTTACTTTCCTAAATTATCTTTTCCATTCATTCATCTCATTATGCTGCTATTTCGTATAGTAAACTTAGGATAAAATATTCTTCAGGGTTTTTTTCCTACAAATTTAATATGTGATACTTTGCAAATTCTTTCAGAACCTATATAATGACTACAGTTTTTACATTTAAGCTTAATAAAATTGCATGTCTTTTCATATCTTACAAAAAATGTAAGATAGGAGTTAATAGTGTCCCAGTTTTCAACTTTAAGGAGGGAAGGGGTCTCAAAAAGTTGAATTTGTCATTCCTTTTTTTTTTTTTGGCCCAGGATTATGTGGTAGAAGTAAGATTCAGATGATCGATTGGGGAGCGGGGGAACTGCCTATCCATTTTGCTTTTTCTTTCTCTCATCTCATTCACTACTAAACACTTTTCAGTCTGGCTTCAGATTTCATCAGTTCCCCAAAATTACTGTCTTCTCTCAATCTTCATCCTTCCTGACCTCTCTATAGTATTTGCTACTTTTGGCCACCCTCTTTTCTTGTAAACTCTATTCTCATTAAGTTTTCATAACCTTTTCCTTTCTTGAGTCTCCTCCATCTATCTTATCATTCATTCTCAGGTACCTTTGCTGATTCCTCAACTTATACCTTCCTCCACTAACTGCACCTATGCCCAACATCTTGGTTCTGGGATGTCTTCTTTATATATAGTCTCTTGGTGGCCATGCCATTTTCCATGAATTAGATTATCACTGCTTGGAGGATGACTCCCAGATCTAAATGCCCTTCCCTAATCTCTCTCTTGAGCACTAATCTCCTATCTCCAAATGCCTGTTAAACCTTTCAAACTGCATTCTCTATGTGCTTCTCAAAATAAACACATCCAAAATGACACTTCTAGAATAAAACGTTAACCCTTCTTTTTAGCATTTAAAACCCTTCATCACTTGGTCTGAACTTGACTTTGCAACTTTATTAAATCCTAGTACCCTATATGTAAACTTTAATCTAACCAAACTGGCTTTCTCAATTTCTCATCTATAGAGCCTGACTTGCATCTCTTTGCCTTTCCTCTGAGACTGAAATACATTCATCCTCACGTCTGCCTCTCTGAACCCTAGTTTTCTTTAAGGCTTTCAGGTCTCCCACTATATTCTACAAAAAGCCTCTCCTGATCTAGTGCCTTTCCCTTAAAAACTATCTTTTTATCTCTTTTGTATTTATTTTGTATCTTCCTTTTTATGAACATGTTCACTTCTCTGAATACAGTCCATAAGAGTAGAGACTTTAAATTTTCTCTTTTTATTCCCAGTGCCCAGCATGGGACTTGATATATAATAGCCATTTAATAAATTTTTATTAGTAAATTATTTACTTTGTAATTTGAACTAAATATAATATATAAATATATTTGTATATAGTAAATATAAAATGTATAATTATAAATAAAATAATTATTTCAAGATGAATTACAAAAATGTAAAATAAAATGTAAAATGTTAAAATAATCAAGCAATTAATATAATAATCTACAACATAGTATAGTATTATATGTATGTACATATGAAAACATACACATACATATTTGTGTGACTTAAAGTGGCAAAAACATTTTTAGTTATTATCTGTAAATGTCTCTGTATTTTGAAGTTTTAAAAATTTCATTAAATGTTTCTTGGATTTAAGTAAATGATCTTTTTACCTTTTCTCCAGCAAAGTTAAAACAGTTATCAAAATGTGATAACAAAAACAACAGATTACATATAGCATTTTTAAATTTACAAAGCATTTTCTCTATATTATCTCCTTTGAACCTCCATATTGTTGGTATTATTATTGCTGTTTTATAAATGTGGAAATGCCCAGAGAAGTTATTTGTCCATTGTCACACAGCTAATATGCAAGGGAGGAGGGATTTGAACTTAAGTTTTCTGGTCTCCAAGTTCATTCACTATGCTACACTGCTCTCTTCTAGCAAACAGCTAGGTCAATAGCTAGAATAAATACAATCTAGTGTGCTAGAGGTCAATGACGTAATTCAGCATGTTGGAATCTTACAATTTATTACTGTTATTAACTATAGTCAGCATTTCAGCCATTGTTTCCATTTCCCACAAATTTTTAAAATGCAGCATTATTGATTAATAATTAACCTTTCTAGCATTTGTTTTTGGCAGATCTTTTGGAAAGGTTTTCCATGATATTTGTATAATAACCAGGAAAAATGTGAATTTAATCTATGGCTCAGCCTTGTAAGCTCTGGAGTCCTCTAACCTGAGCTCAAACTCAGGTCCCCCTCCCCCCCTTTAACTTCTTTTTCTTTTTCTTGTACTATTCTATCCAGACTTGCCTCTGGGAAATCTCAGTTATAGCTCAAGTGTAGCTTGTATGTGTAGGTCTACCTTCAATCAAAAAGCATTCATTAAGCTTCCCTGTTAGGTACCAGACACCATGCTACATTCTGGGGATACACAGACCAAAATGGAGCAGTCCTTGTCCTCAGAGAGCTTGTATCCCATAAGGAGAAATAATGTGTCTATCTAGTAGAAATATTCAGTCTACATATAAAATAGCACAAGGTAATTTGAGGAGGTAGGGTAATAGCTGCTAGGGGCAAAGGGTGGGGGGGTTTGGAAAAGGATTTATGTAGAAATATTGCTTTAGCCAAAACCATTCCTAGCTTTGTTTTACTTTTAGCCTGTCCTTAAAAAAAGGAAAAATTCCCAAAGGAAAAAAATGTTCCAAACAGGTAATGAAGGGTTTCTTTTATAGATTCGGAGAAAAGGCACCTTCCACAACGATCTGTTTCATAGGTGTCCAAGTCAATCATTTCATTCATTATCAGTCAGTGCTGTCCTCTAGGAAGTGCTAAGGGAGCATGTTTATATTTCCCATAGGAAGAGGGAATTAGAAGTTCCAAACAAAGCCTCCCTACTCCAAGGAACCTTCTTGATCCACCCCAAACCCTCCCAGGTGTCTTTAATCTCAACTGGTACCAATGAGCATAATCTCATCCTCTATTGGGGAAATTCTTTCAAAGCCCCAAATGGAAAATTATCACCTCATGTAGCTCATCAGGTTTATCAGGGAATTCTCATGACCATCCCCATCATTAGTACTGTAGGAATGTAAAGGTCTCTGAAAAATCTTCTCTTATTTATAGACATTTAGCATTTCTATCACAATTATTGTAATACCAAACAATTTTAATTAGGTACCAAGAAAGAAGTACAGATACCGCATGAATTCTCACTGCTCAGTGAATTTACCGTGTCATAGTTTACACTCTGACATTTGAATAATTATTTAGAATCTGGGGAATCGTTTTGGAGTTGTTTTTAAACTGCTGGTTCAATTTTCTTGACTTTTACATTGAACATAAATATCAAGCTCATTATTCTTCTTCCAAATGAGAAATTGAAATTACATGTTCTGATACATTATAGATTTTTATATAAAGTCCTGGATAGATCTAAACATATTTCTAATTGTTATTTTCTGGTTGACAAATATGGTCAGTGTTCAGATAGCTGGTGTTATGGTCCTCAAGAACACTTAATTATTTCTCTGAGGCAGGTTGAAGGCTTAATTCGACCTTGAAAAATGTTGCTACAGAAGTCTGTATTTTCACAGTGAGAAAACTGCCCAGTGAGTGCCCAACAGTTATCTCACTCTGTGTTCCAATATGGCACCCTTAGTTATTTATAATAATTAGACCCTGGGTAAGAGAAAAGTGGTAATAAAGGAGGAGAGCTGAGTAATGGAGAAACTAGAGAAGGAAGCATGTATAAATGAAATATATGTAATAATATTATTTCCTTTAACCCATCTTCTCTGTCCAGCCTTTATCAAAGTAGTCAGCTCGTTAGCCTATAACCTTGACCTGATTTCTCTGGGACTCTGATAATAGTAATAGCACTGTAAGACTTGCAAAATGCTTTTACAAATATCTCATGATTTTAACATGGAGAGATAGATGCTATTACCAATTAATAGAATTAACTATTAATGATTAATATTTGGTACAATGTAATAAAAATTATTAATTTAGTTAATTTACACATGAGGAAACCGAGGCAGGCAGAAATTAAATGACTTGCCAAGGATCACACAATTAATAAATGTCTGAGGCTGGATTTGAACTCATGTCAACCTAACTCTAGACCCAGTGCTGTATATGCTGTGCCACCTTGCTGTTAACATATATGAAACTGGTAGACCACTAAAATTCCTAGATCTTTTTCAGTGAAGCTGCTGTCTGGGCATGCCAGCCCATCTTGCACTTTTGAAGTGGAATTTTTCTAAAAATACCTACAAGTGTAAGACTTTATATTTGCCCTATTAAATGTAATTTTTCCAAGTTTGGCTCAGTGTCCTTGTCTGTCGAGAACTTTATGGGTTTTGTCTCAGTCAGCCATCATTTTTAGTTTTATGTCTCCTGCATATGATAAGCGTGCAATCTCTGTCATTCTCTGCATTTATCTCTGCCATTCATAATGATGACAAACAGCAAATGGCCAAGAACCCATCTCTGGGATATTCCATCAGAAACTCTCTAAGTTAAAAGAAACTTACTAAAATGTGGTTCCATCCATTTGACCAGTCTTAACTTATCCTAACACTCTTATCATTTTTTCTATCTCTTTCTATTTTTTCACAAAATTGGCTTAAGAGGCTTTGTCAAATGCTTTGCTGGAATCTGAGAAAACTGTGTTTACAACATCCTCCTAACAAACCAAAACTATATGTAACTAAATGGCAGCTATTGTTAATAATAATCATTATCTAAATTTTAAAAAAGTTTTAAAATTTATATCTTTGACCTTTTATTGCATAAATGTGTTTTGCTTATTATTTTTCAAAAATCACTTACAATTTAAAATTCATTTAAATATCACTTTGGTAATTTGATGGGTAGGGAATCTGGAGTAGTTCTGTGATTTCAGGGATATAGGGAACTTGCTAATCAAGAAATTCTCTCAGCCAATGTAGATTGGCACCGTATCTGTATTTTAGAGTTTTGTAGAATAGACTGATTCTTAGATTATTCTTCTGAAACCCAGATTTCAAAAAAAATATTTTTGATTCTTGAGCTCTCAGATGTTTGTCAAATCTTAGCATCTTTCAGTTTTGCTTCAATATTTTTTGGATTGTGGAATTTTTTTGAGTTTTATTTCCTCCAGGCTTTTTTCCTGTTCTGAAATATGATTTCTTTTTAGAATTTTTCTTTGAAAGTTATACATTTTCTCTTATCCTCATTTTTTGTTAGTTCTTCCAGCTATCTTTAGGTCTTTTTTTCCATTGCATCCTTTACTCTTGAGTTCTAGCTGTAGTTTCTTTCTGTTCTGGGGTTTCCTTGTAAAAACATCTTACCCTTTATAGTATTTTCTTTATTGTGTTAGGCACTTTGCTTTTTGTTTCAGCAGTTTTTTTTCCCCATCTATGTTGTAATTTCTTTCCTTTCCTTTATTTTAGTTCCTATGGGAAGCCAGGATGGTAGGAAGGGGGGGGGGGCGTTGGCACATTTCTAGTGATGAAAGGCAATCTTATTACAAAATCTCTCACTCAACCAAGTTCAGATTTTTTAAAAAAATCAACACTTTCCTTATTTCAAGATATTTACTCATTCAGTCTCTCATGACACAGCACATTAACTTGACTTCTTTGTACACACACATACTGTTTATAGACCTTTTTGATAACTTGGAAGCAAAGATTAAATAAGTGGAATCCATAGACAGTTCAAAATAATACATTAGAAATTAGCTTTAACATCCTTCAATTGATAGCAAGTGTTGAACAAATATTTGTTGATTGATGTGATTTTTAGTTTTTTTTTTTTATGTTTTGTATTCATTGTTAATGATACTAAAGAACATTTACCCATATGCTAATAAACCAGTCAGAAAGTTTATTAAGGTAGATAAAAGACATGAATGAGTTGCAACTTAGATTAATTATGGCATTTAGCACTAAGAAGTGTTATGTTCAGATGGGAATCCCCTAGATGTTTTCTTTCTGATGGCTTTTTTTTTAACTTCCAGCAGTAATTTTTTTCTTCATTTGTTTCAGGAATTATGACCTACTCAAAACCCCTCCCAAGAAATATGCCAAATCCAAGTATGACTTTGTGGCCAGGAATAGCAGTGAGCTTTCAGTAATGAAGGATGACATATTAGAGGTAATGGAATCTTCAACTGCTTTTATTGCAAATGATAATTATAATAATGAAAACTGGCATTTGCATAGCACTTTAAAGTCTGAAAGTCATTTTTACATACTTGTCTGTACCTTGTAACAACCTTGTGAGAGAAGTACTAATGGGTATTTTTTCCAACATTGTCATGTCATATTCAGGATATAAGTTCAAAACTGGCTTGCCACTGTAAGTGATTGCTAATTAAACTCTATCTTTTTGTTGATTGAACTCCAATTGAATAAAACTACCCATAGAATTTGTATCTTCTCTGGTCTTTTAGGTTTTATTGATTTGGGGAGTCATTTATCTTTGTTCTACTGCTGAGTGTGAACATATAGAGTGAACAGATCTGATAGTATCTCCCACAAGCTATTTGAAATTCAGCTCTAATAAAAGGTTAACAATGGTATTTCTCTTTTCCTTCTACTTTTTTGTGTCTATTCAGTTCAATAAACATTTATTAATTGCCTGTTCTTTAGAAGGCAACTGTGTTTGGTGCTAGGACTAAAAAGACAAAAATGAAACAAGTCTCTGTTCTCAAAAAATTTATATTCTGCTGGGAGAAATAAATTAAAAAAAAAATATATATATATATATATATATAGAGAGAGAGAGAGAGAGAGAGAGAGAGAGAGATTAGTAAATACAAAGTATGTAGAAAGCATAAATACAGAATAATTTCAGAGGGATGCCAAACCAGTATTAATATCTAAGAGGAGTGGGACAGTCCCATGTAAGGTAATTGAACCTGAGCTGTGTTTCCAAGGAAGTTAAGGGTTCTAAGGAGTGGAGATGAGGAGAGGCATCATTCCAGACATGAGGGACCACCTCATGGCAAATGTGCAGAAGAAACAAGCAGTGGAATAACATGTTCAAGGAACAGATAGCAAGTCATTTTGATTATAACAGAAATTGTGGATAGGAATATTCTGAAATAGTTCTAGAAAAGCAGCTTGGAGCTATATTGTTGGAGGGCTTGGAATGTCAGGCTGAGGATTTTGTATGCTACTTCTAGGCAAAAAGGAACCTTTGCCATTTGACAGGAAAGTAATATGGATCTATTGTAGGAATATCAACTTAGCAGTAGTGTGGAGGATAGATTGTAAAGAGAAGAGAAAATGGAGGCAGAGACCAATCAAGATGCTTTTATCTAGGTGAGAGATAATGAAGACTTGAACAAAAGCTGAATGAGTTGAAAGAAGGGGAGGGAGACCAGAGATATTGCTGGAATTAACTCTGTAAGACTTTGATACTGATAAGAGTAGGAGAGGATCAGAGAAAGAAGGAAGAATCAAGAGAAATACCAGGCTCATGAATGTGGATGATTGGAAGGATGGCAATGTCCTGAAAGGACATAAAGAAATTAGGAGAAGTATGATTCCTGAGGGAGCCTAGAATGGCTTTCATTTTGGATTTGTTGAATTTAAGATGTTTATAGCCCAGTCAACCAGCAGTTCTGCCCAAGAAACAGGCAATTGTTAGGTCTAGATAATTAGATTTGGAAGTCAAAGTCTTCAAAGTAGTCATTGTCCCATGGAAGATGAAGAGATGAGCATGTATATGCAGGGGAAAAAAAGGGCTTATAATGGTGTACTATTGAATAATGTCCTCCCTTAGTTGGTGGAATAATAAGGAAATGTTGGTAAAATAACATGGGAGACTTCAAAGTGGTTAAACAAGAGAAGAGCCAAGAGGATACTGTGCTCAGAAACCAAGAGGAGAGAACATCCAGGAGGGAGAAGGATTCACAGCAGCGTGTGCTTCTCACCCGTTTTTATGTGTTTCTCTCCGTATGTCCTTCTCATCTTAGAAAGACTAGTCTTCAAAACAAAGCATTTTGTTGTCCCTGTTAGTATTTGCATATTTATAATAAGCATCTATTTTGTTCCTGTGGTTCTGATTTTTTACTCTGTCTCACTTCATATACATTTTCCTGCTTGATCGTTTTCTTTGTGTTAGCAATATTGCCAGAGAGAAGAATGGTCTGTTTAGATGTCTGTTCATACCCAATGTAAAATTTCTTGTACTTTTAAATGACATGTCCTAAAAGTCTTAGTCCTGTTTTGAGATTTAATTGTTTTTAAAAATTGTAATAGCTTGAATAATATGGAAATAGGTTTAGAGTGATAAAACAGGTACTTCTCCAGGAGGTGGGGGAAGGGAAGAGAGACAACATGAATCATGAACTATGGGGAAAAAAAATAAAAAAGAATAGGAAAGAAAAAAAATGAATAGCCTAAAAATGCTGTAAGACTTTTGGGACATCTTGTGTGTGTATATATATATATATATATACACACATACTCTGGTGAGCAAATGTGCTTTGCAAAGAATTAATCAAATCATATCACTTCATATAGATCTTTGTATTCCTCATCTTTGTCATTTCTGATGTTGATATTCAGTTGTTTCATCATGTTCAACTCTTCATGACCCCATTTGGGTTTTTTTTAAAAAGTAGTTTGCTGTTTCTTTTTCCAGCTCATTTTACAGATGAGGAAACTGAGGCAAATGAGGTTAAAGTATTTACCCAGCTAGAAATTGTCTGAGGCCAGATTTGAACTCGGGAAATTGATTCTTCCTGACTCCGGGCCTGGTTCTCTAGGTAGTATGGCACCATCTAGTTGTGGTGTGTAGTTGTTGTTCATCATGCCTGACTCTTCATGATACCATTTGGAGTTTTCTTGGCAAAGACATGTTAGCTGTCCCAAATAGTAGAATATTATTTCATTTGTTCATATTGCATAGCCTGCAATGCCCCCTCCCCCTTGAATCCCAATTCAATGAAAATTTAATTGTGGTACATTTAATAAAATGAATACAATAGAATGTGAGCAGTGTTATTATGTAGTTTTTCAAGTCAATATGTAGCCCATAGGGATCCTTACATGTGCTTTAGTGGCTGTGATGAATTATATTCTCTGGAGGCTGTATTTTTAGTTATATAATATTATTTCATTAAAAGATTGCTCAAGATTTCCAAACTAGCCAGGCCTGAACAGATGCTAAAATCATCAGAGCAGGCCCATCACAAGAGAAATGTGAGCAAGAGTAGCTGAACTGCCATGCTTGGGGAAAAAAGGGTGGGTGGGGAAACCCTGTTTCCTATCCCAAAAACCAATCTATGCTTCTTGTGATGTAATCATCCAATCCCTCCCCAGCATGTCCTAAGAGATTTCTCATTAGACAGCAACCACTCAGGAAATAAACACAAGAGATTCCCTCTCAGGATGCTGTGAGTCTTCTTGGTGCCAAGTCATATTGACAGTGACTGAGGCCTCCAACATGGCGCCTGTCTAGCTAATTGATTACTTCATCACCCAAGAGAGTTCTTATTTACAGATAAAGAAGGAGCAAATCCCCACCCTGCCAATTTTTACATCTACACCAGTGATTCCCAAAGTGGGCGCCACCGCCCGCTGGTGGGTGCTGCAGTGATCCAGGGGAGCCGTGATGGCCACAGGTGCATTTATCTTTCCTATTAATTGCTATTAAAATAAAAAAATATTAATTTCCAGGGAGCTAAGTAATATTTTTTCTCAAAAGGGTGCAGTAGGCCAAAAAAAGTTTGGGAACCACTGCTCTAGAAAAAAGAAGGGAGGAACCAATATACCTTGGGGAGAAATAGTCTGAACTTAAGCCCTGAAATCAGTTTGAGCTTTAAAAATCAAAAGGCTTTTGAGGGGCCAAAAAGAGGTACTAATTAATACTAACTTTCCTCGTGACCTCCATTTCTCTTTGAGTTTGACACCCCTTCTACATGTTAGCCATTCCACAAGTCATTTGATGCTTTAATTATTTCTAGCTATTATCTTTTATAAATATTGTATATATGAACATTTTGTACATTTATGTTCTTTTGCTCTCAGGAACATCTTTATCATATAGTCCTAGTAATGGGAGCCCTGGGTCATGGGATGGAAATGACTTTGTAGCTTTTATTGTATGCCTCTGTATTGATTTTCCAAAAGTGATTGCACAGGTTCATCAGAAGGGTAATAGTGTGCTTGTTTCTCTGTAGTCCTGCTAAACCTGGCCTTTATTATTTTTAGCTCCTTGTTAATTTAATGAATGTAAGGTGATATCTCAGAATTTTTTAAATTTGCATTTCTATGGCTATTAGAGAACTTGAATATTTTTTCAGATCATTATTGATTCTTTGTTTATCTTCCTTCCAAAAATGACCTGTTCATGTCCTTTGACTACTTAATTTCTTGTGGATTGATCTTAATTTTATGCATTTATATATTATGGTATGTAACATAGATTATATCTAAAGTATCAAAACTATGCTATAGTTGGACAATTAGGCCAAATAACTGAGTAGTTGAATGAAGAAATAAATGTTTATATAGTACCATGTAGACCAAAAAACACAACCTCCAACACCAACAACCTCTCAACAAAGGAACAATTTTAACTGAGATAATGTAGTGAGTTAATATTTGTAAAGCTCTTATCACAGTGCCTGGCTGAAAATAGATGCTACTTAAGTGATTATTCCCTTTTCTTCCCCTTAAGTGAATTATTTTCCTTGTGATGGTGACTTAGTACAACCAGAGAGAGCAGAAGTAAAATGACTGTAACCACAACTATTCAGTGGGGTAGCTAGGTGACTCAGTGGATTGAGGGCCAGGCCTGGGGACCTAAGGTTCAAATCTGGCCCCAGACACTTCTATCGGTGTGACCTTGGGCAAGTCTTATTCCACTGCCTATTCCTTACCACTCTTCTGCCTTGAAACCAATACACAATAATGGTTGCAAGACAGAAAATAAGGGTTTTTAAAGAAAAAGGACCATTCAACAAATCACTGTTATATGCTCTGGGAGGGAAAGATTTATTCAGACTTTGACAAAGTTCAAATTATCTGTATATTTTAGAGTTCAAACTACTGGTCAGTATGGATCATGATTTTATGCCACTTTGAATTGATTACATAAGATCCTAGATTTGGAGCT
Source organism: Gracilinanus agilis (assembly GCF_016433145.1). Lineage (NCBI taxonomy): Eukaryota > Metazoa > Chordata > Mammalia > Didelphimorphia > Didelphidae > Gracilinanus > Gracilinanus agilis. The sequence continues at coordinate 192,697,618 of NC_058134.1, forward strand.
AAAAAGCTCTAAAAAACTTTAATGGCCACTTAGTCCATCTCCTGAATGAGATCCTCTGACCAGTCTTCACCTAAGGAGTTCTAGCTAGACTCTCATGATCAAGCTTATGTTTGATTGTAGAAGCAAACAGGAAACTTCTTTGGGGAAAGAAGACTTATGTGGTTGGAATCACAATGGATTTAAATGGTTTTTAATTTCTCTCTTAGCCTCAAAATGATCTGGGTGTCATCTAATAGTACCAGAAAATAAAGGACAAAATGAGTCCCAACTGCCTCTTTTTTTAAAAAAAATTTTTTTAAAACCCTTCTGTGTATTGACTTATAGGTGGAAGAGTGGTAAAGGTAGGCAATGGGGGTCAAGTGACTTGCCCAGGGTCACACAGCTGGGAAGTGTCTAAGGCTGAATTTGAACCTAGGACCTCTCATCTCTAGGGCTGGCTCTCAATCCACTGAGCTACCCAACTGCCCCCTCCAACTGCCTCTTAATAGAATACTGTTACGTATATTGACTGTATTAATATTTATTTGTACATAATCAACTAATGGAAATTCTCACTTTGAAACTCACAATGAGAGAGGAGGGATAAAAATACAAGATAAATAATGAAAAATGAATCTTTTTTTTAAAATAAGATTTTATTGATGTCTTCTGTTTTTTATATCATCACAGTTATTCCCAGTATCCCTCCCAATCTCCCTCATGAGAGCCATTCCCTATTATAAATAGTATCTTTAAAGACAAAAAAAAAGACAAGGAAAAAAATCAGCCCAACTAATCCATACACTGAAAAAGTCCAACAATTAATGTATGATATGTAACATTATGGACTTCTCACATCCACAAAGGAGTGAGTTGGGAGTGTCCTCTCATATCTCTTCATTTTGGTTCTGCTTGACCTTTACCATTTAGTGATATTCACTTAATTTTTTGCATGTGATTTTTCTTTCTATTTACATTGTTGTAATCATTCTGCATATTGGGTTATTTTTGGGTGCTGCTTACTTCACTCTGCATAAGTCCATGTCGGTCTTTCCATTCTCCTCTGTATTTATAGCACACATCATTTTTTTTAAGACAGAGTACTGTCTCATTACATTCTTGCACCGTGGTTTTTTAACCATTCTCCAGTTGACGAGTATCTACTTTGTTCCCAATTCTTTACTAACACAAAATAGGCTGCTTTAAATATTTTACTGCACATAGAAACATCTTCCTTATTAGTGGTTTCCCTGGAGTATTCCCTTAATGGAAGTCTCTGGTCCCAAGGATATAGATTTTTTTTAAGTTAACTTTCATGTCTCTGTCAAATATGTGTTAGTGTAACTATCAGTCCACAACTCTTCTAGCATTAACTATTGCCAATTTTTTGGCCATCTTTGCCAATTTGTAGCTTAGGGAATGGCTTCTATCTTTGTTTAATAAATGAAAGGTCTTTTATTAATATTCTGCAAAGATTCAATGAAAATAAAATTGTAGTCATAGATCGATGTTGATATTAAAGTGATTTTTAAATTTTCTTTAATATTGACAGATTCTTGATGATAGAAAACAATGGTGGAAAGTTCGCAGTGCGAGTGGAGACTCTGGATTTGTGCCAAATAACATTTTAGATATTGTGAGACCTCAAGAGCCTGGATTAGGGCGTGCTGACCCTCCTTATACTCATACTATACAGGTAACATTAATTTTCTAATATAACTTTTGCTGTTTTAGGTGTAGGCAAGCTCCAGATTTAACATTATGATATAATAGGTCCAGAATCAGGAAAATCCAAATTTAAGTCTCTTCTTTTCCTCTTCTTGTCTATATGATGCTTGGCAAGTTATTTACTCTGTTAGTCCCAAGTAATTCTCTAAGACTGTAAGTTACAGAGAAGATACCATTCTGTTTTGGAAGAGGAAGATCAACACCATGAACAACATTATCACATTTTGACTTTTTAACACTGAAAACTTATTCCAGAACATCTCTTATGATAGGAGGGGAAAATGACAGATTTATGCACAGCACATATACATCTCCACACAACCACCTACATATTTCAATTAAGGAAAATATTCACTGCTCCAAACTTTGAAAATAAATAACTTTCCCTGGAAGTAATTTTGCTACTTTTTTCCCATGATTTTTATTTTAGAAAATTAAAGCTCCCACCCCTTTGTCTTAAGCTTGCCTTTGACACATTATTTCCTACTTGGGTTTAGGAGCTGGAACTAACTGGAGCATTCCTAGAATTATGGGACAATAGAACATCTATTCATAACTGAGAGCCCTTATAAATATCACCTAGTCAGTCCTCATTTTACAGATAAGAAAACTGAGTCCTGGAGAGGTTCAGAGTCCAAGAATTCTTTTACTCAGATACTCTATGCTCTGCCACTGGCTTCCTATAACACTGTGCTCAGCTATGTCCTGCACTGACTACAAAAGGTATATAGCTAGTCTGACTGAGAAATCTCTTTACTTTCTTTTCTATAAATTAAAATGCAACATATGCCTAATAGAGAAAATGGATCATCATCAAATCATTCCAGACACATGTGTAACAACTGCAGGCTCTTAACAGCCTTGGGCTTTATACTCTCCCTGTAGCTGGACTTTTAATTTAGTTATACCAGGGGCACAGTGGCATCCCACACATGCCCCTTAACACTAAGATGATCCTCTTGCCAAATTCCAAGAAAGAACTCTTTCTTAATTCCCAAAACTTGGTAACAGGTTCACGTTCAGCCCAAGGATAATGACATGAACAAATGTAGAAAAGTATATTGCATGTGCGATAAAGTCGTTTTGTCTTATTCCTGATTTCAGCCTTGACAGTATTATTTTTCCAAACCTGAAATTGTGACAAAGTTCTGAATCTATATTTCTGACTAATCTACTGGTAATATTAAGCTTACAACAGTGGTTCATTTTTAATTTGGAGTAACTCAAGGTTTCACTATAATTCATGGAATTAGCCATATAGAATATATATTCTGATTATAAAGTCAAATATCCTTTTAATTAAGGAAAACCAATGTTGCAATGTATTTAAATTTGTCCATACTATGTGCCTGATACATTAAGTATTTAATTTTATATTTATCATTTATTATTAGCTATTAATGCCAAAGAAGGAATTTGAATTATTTAAGGTATGAGATTACCTAAAAATTATTTCGTTTCTTATAGAAATTTGAACTTAACATTTTATCTTAGGTTTGGACATTTTTATCTTTAAAAAAGGATAGCAACAATTAATAAAACAAGTTTCCAGTTGCCTGCCTTTAGGATGTTATTGCTGTGATGTAAATCTTATTCCAACTTCTGGATGCTGTAGCTTCTTGGCTTATCCATGAGATCATGTTTATTTATTCCCTAAACAGTAACTGAGGATTTATGCTTCAGCTGAACTTCTGTCTACATTTTTTACTTAGTTGGATTGTTTTTTATTTGTTTGACCTTGTGGTTTATAACAAGAAGCACTGCACGTAAAAGGCTTTCCCAATGGACCCTTGTGTTTGTTTCTGTTTGTGTGTGTGCTCAGTGTAGAGGCATGCAGAGGCCAAAGACTTCCATTTGTAGTGATAAATATATCTATCTACAATAACTAGATAGATATGGCTATCTATTAGAAGGTTCCCCCATATTTGGGGTGTAATAGCTAGAAGTGGGCAAACTCTGGTAAAATAACACCCTCAAATAAATATATCAACAAACATTTGGGCACCTATATGCCAAGTCCACAGAAGACAAACAGATTACAGATTCATATTCCAGGTCTGCTTCTTACCACTAGCTTTTTTTTGAAAAGAGGTGAATATTAGACAAGATGATTTTTTATGGTTCCTTCTGTCTCTATATCTCCAGATTTCTGCTTTTCAAAATCTACAAAATCTTCTCATTTTACTTTTCAAACTAATCTGACCCTATACTTCTAGATTTTGGACAGCTTCTATGCCAGCTTTTCAATTGACAACTGGGCCAGAAATAGTCAAAGGACTGAAAGAAATCTAGAGGACAATTATATTTCCTTTTTCTAAGCAGAACTGTGTCTCAAACTGTAGCTTCTATCTAGAATTTCGATATAAACAACGTCTCCCTAGGTTCACAAGCAATTTTAGTATAACAAAAAATGTTTTAAATTTGAAGGCTTTATATTTTTTTCTATAAACATGCATTTATGTTCCATTGGAGTGTTGCCCATTCCTAGCTATTCTTTTTTTAAACTTTTCAACAGGATTTGATTTAGATATGAAATTTCTGGTTGCAATTGTGCATGTAGTGACAGATAGAAAAGTGTGTTCAAGCTATGTGTGTGTTTCTGTGTGTGTAGTGTGAAGGAGTTTTTATTTTATTTTAGCATGAGGCCTTTAAAAGATAATTGCTTTGTTGTAAGAATAGGTTCATTTTCTCTCTGTCTTTCTCAGTCTAATCTGAAATTCAAAAAGGTCTCCATTTATATTAGAAACTTATGGGATTGTGCTACTTGTATTTTGCTTGAGCTCTGTTTTGAAAGAGTTTTCTTGCAATTGAAGTAGTATTGAAATAATGCATTTTTTTGAATTTCACAAACTGATTTAATTCCAATAATATAAGCAACAATGTATGGCAGGAAGTGGCTATGCAAATCATCTTGCCACTCTGATTTCCCTGTGAGATGATAACATAAGATCCTAGAACTGTAAATCTGTAACTGGAAGGAAACTCAGAGGCCAGCACATCCATCTTCCTTGTTTTACAGATGAGGAAAGTAGATCCCAGGCAGAGTAAGGAAACTGGCCAAAGCTAAAAAGGTAGTAAATTTCAAAGTCATAATTTTAATCCAGGTCCTCCTGAATGTAGTCAGTGACATCATTCTATTGTGAAATTAAATAAAATCATTATTTTCTATATTTAGTTTAAATTTTTTATTTGGGTCTTTTCTAAAAGATAGACTTGTTTTTCTTCAGTAAGCGTAAGTCACAAATAAAAAGTAAAAATGAATAGGATACTTCCAAATATGAAGTAAGATATTAGTACATTATATTGGGAAATGGATTATAATAGTGTTTATTATGGTTACTATCTTTTGTTATTCAGTAGCTGTTAGGATTGTCATATGCTTTGGACTAACTCATGGCTCTTAACCTGAGGTCCAGGACCTTGATTTTTGGTGGTTTTTTTGATAAATTTATTTTAATATGATTGGCTTCCTTTGTAACCCTATGTGTTTTGATGCATTTAAAAACATTAATCTGAGGAGTCCATAGGCTTCACCAGACTGTCCAAGGTAGCCATGGCACATACAAAAATATGAAGAATCCATGGTCTCAATTGATGAAACAGAGCTCCTACAGCTCATTCTAGCACAATAACAACATTAATGCTATATCTTTGACAAACCATTGGAACTAGACTCCTCAACCAGGAGGTCCAAATTTACTGATACACAGAAAAGCTTTAAATCTCCAGTAGATCTCCATGTTGATTACTGCTATTGTGCTCCTAGTCCTTTGGATGCTAGTATTCCTATCAAGCAAGCATGGATATATTTTTGGGCAAGCTACCTTTCCTCTCTGGTCCTCAGTTTTATTTTCTACAATATAAGAGTTTGAACTAGACCATTTCTAAGGGCCTTTACAGCTCTGAAGTTTTAGGAGTCCCAAAGCTCCAAGGAAACTAAAAATGATTGCTTCCCAGAGAAAGGTTTGAGGAACCTGTACTGGAAAACGTGCAGCTAAAACCAAAAAAACCCTTACAATTAGTAGTCTGTTGATTAGTTTTAATTTATGTACCTCAAAATAACATTTCTAGTATGTCTAAGTATTTGAAAGCATCTGCTTTCAAAGAGAGATTATATTATTCAGCTCAGCTCCAGAAGCAAAATTAGGAATAGATAAAAATTAAAAAGGAGTAGATTAGGACTTGATATAAGAAAAAAACAATTTGAGCTGTTCTTATTTGGAGTGAATTACTTTAGAGGTTTTCTAAGCAGAAGATGAATGATGGCTTAACAGCATTGTTGTCTGGGGTACAAGTTATGGATGAATTAGATTAGCTAATGTCTCAGAGGTCCCTTCCAATTCTTAGTTTCTGTAAATTCATATCATGTATACATCCTACTCAGTTGAGATGTAAGCCTAGCCTTGGGCTCATTCCTGGTGCCTCTAAAAATTTTGGAAAATGAGGTAAGAATCTCGTATAGTAATATAGCCAGCAGCATCTTGGGCGGGGAAAGGGATCAGCAAGGTGCTTTATCTAACAGAATGATGTCACTGGAAAAGATATTAGAACTGGAGGTAGAAGTGATTCTTCCATAAGCTAGTTCTCCAATCTTGGACAGTTCACTTCATTATTAAGTATCTTAATTTCTCCTTTTAAACTCTAATTTATCCTTTCAAACTTCAGTTTCAAACATCTCTGACATAATTTGGTACAGCAACATCTAGAATTATTTGTTGAATATAGGTCACAGTGTTTTAGGACATAATCTTAAGTGTTAAGTAAAGTGGTTTTCACCTTTAAAAATTATGTAAGTTAGTCCCATCTCTTTAATCCATGCATTTCACATCGAGAAAAAGCAATATATGAACCAACTTTCTAAAGCCTTGTAAGAAATTACTTTTAAATAAAGAAGGCAAGGGTACCTGGATGGCTCAATGAATAGAGGTCTTGGATTCAAATTTGGCATCAGACACTTCCTAGCCGTATGACTCTGGGCATGTCACTTAACCCCCCATTGCCACGCCCTTAGCATTTTTCTATGGTGGAAGCAATGCACAGTATTGATTCTATGATGGAAGATAAAGGCATTTAAAAATAAAAAGAAGGCCTGTATTTAGCAAGTTTTTCTCAAAAAAGAATAGCATTCAGGAAGAACTAGTGCCTCTAGTATGAGAACTTGTTGAGCCCATCCTTCTTTGATGTCCACTTTTCACCAATTTCTCACCTGTGGCTCCAAGAAGCTGTAGCATGTATGGCCACATCCCGGTGTTATAAGGAGTTTCCTAATTTCATTTATCTTGTTAGATGTGGAAGTTTTAGATCAGAGGAAGGGTTTAATTTGTACTCTGCCTCCATAAGAGCCAGCCACAGACAGCTCTGACTCTGTCACTTTAAAAAGAAGGAACAGAGAGATCTTGCTTCTGGCCCTTTAAGAGAAAACCATAAAACTAGTGAAGGGAGTCAGTTGGGATCTCCATTTTGCCCTGGCTTCCGTTGGAGAGGAGTAGGAAGGTGCTGGTGGAGTTTTTCTCTCTATATCAGGAGAAACTGGAGTCCTGAGCTGTCAGGTTCACTGTCAAAAGGTCTCTCTAGCCGTTGGCTTCTGGCAGCTTTTGGGTTTCAGTTAAGGAGTTCATTATGAATTAAATGTTTGTCTATTAGCATAGCTTAGTTAGAAAACATTATATAATATAGTGAGAGTAAGGTTAAGGAGGTCTGTCTGACAGGCAAGAAGAAACTGCAAAGAAAGTAGTTAGATTTGGGAGATTAATTTAGATATTTTTTAGTATAGGATTTAGGGTTTAAGATTAGTATAAGATTTGGAGATAGAATATCCTTTTCCTACCTTCTCTTCTCCTATCAGTCAATAAAGGTTGTACCAAACTGCTTCAGGACATTTATCAACTGCCTGCACAATAGTTTAACCGCCTAACAACCATCTACAAAATAGGTTTAATATAACAGCTTTAGCTTATATATAACAGCTTTAATTATTAATAACAGCTTTGATTTACCTATAACACCAGTAAAACCATCCCAGCAGATAGGCAAGATCAGGTTGAGAATAATTGACACATCTCAAGCCCTTTAGTGAGTTATGGATATATCTATCCAAAGCCTGTGAAGACTTCTTTCAGTGGAATGGGCAGATGAGAATGTTTTGTTCCAGTGGCAATGGAGAAAACCAAAGTAGATGCTATAAAGCACATAGAGCTTGGGGAGTCATCAGAGATGCCAAGGTCATCCACTGCATCCTGGACATCATCAGTCATCCTGACTTTAATCTTGCCACTCAACTTTCATGACCATGGAAGAGAATGAGGCTGATGACTTTGTGCAGCTCTGCCTCAATTAAATCTAATTCACACAGAAGACAAGGCATCACATTGTGTTGTCATTGGTCTTCTTCCAAAACAAGAGGACAAAAACAACAACTCAAAGAAGAAACATGTTTTCTGGATAAAATTTTATATTAGTTCCTTTTTTTTGACCCTCTATATAACACCTTCATATTAAATATAATTCTCAGGCTCTGTCATCCTCCTGCTTCATATAAGCTTTTTCTCAGACAATGATCTGATGTGACATTTCAGATACATTTTACTGTAACTAGGTATGTCATTGTGGTATCATTCCCAATGGCTTTTACATTTTTAGCCTTTTCTTTCATTGTGAAGAAAGAGGCTTTTATTGATATTGTTTTTGTCCCTAGGAAATTTAAGCATTCTCTAGGTATCATGTCAAGTATTAGGAGATTTGAATGGGGTGGGACAGAGGAAGGGAAATGGTTTTTCCTTCTTATACTCATAGAATATAGTCAGTGTCCACTGTCCAAATGGTACTGAGTTAGTTTTCATTTATTGAAAATGTTTTAAATGACTTCTATGTACAAAGTACCATGAATAAATGGGCAAAAATCAAGATAGCCCTTGGTACAAAGGAGCATATTTTCTCCTGAGAAATGCCACTATGCAGAGGTAAGTAAATACAAAATAATTTGTGAAGAAAGAAAGCATTAACAAATAGTTGCCACGTTCATGAGTTATTAGTGGTCTAAGATATTTGGTCATATTAGTACCCTACATATCAAATTCTTTCTTTTGTACTTCCTGCTGTAACTACTCCCTCTCTTTCAGAATTACACTTTTTTTTATCTCATTCATTCTATAAAAAGAGCTTTGAATATTAGTTGTTCTGTCCTAAAACATTTTCCTGCTATACACATTAATTTTCAATAACACTTAGGTTTAAGATGTGAAAATTGCTTCCATATAATTTTTTGTTATTTGGATAATTGTAATTGTAATTTGACAATTTCCAAATTCCATCCACAGTGCACAATCCTGGATAGCTTGAAATTTATGGCCTCTGGCTTTTCTGCAATAAAAATACAAGCTATAGGCTATGCCATGTAATTGTCAGATTCTTTAAAAATGAAATTTTAATCTTTAAAGGGAAAAAATCTAAAATAAAGAGGCTCTGTCTTAACAAAATATGCATTTTGTTAATTGCAAGTTGTAGTAAAGGAAGAATAAGATGGAAGTCTATTTTATTTTTTTAATCAGTCACTGAAACCTAAAATTTAATCATGCTTTAGGAAAAAAAAAAACCTAGTCAAACTTCAAGTTTGTTTTCAATTTGCCCTAGTAGGTAATAGTGATGGAGACCAATCAGAAAATCTTTCAGTATTAATTCCTTTGGTTATATAGGACAAAGAATACATAATTTTGTTAGCCAGAAATTAAACTAATATTTTCTATTCACATGTAACATGTAATGATAATATTATTTTGGTCCACATTGTTCTGATTTTCTCATGTGATTTGTACAATTTGTCTCATTTTCCTAATAGCAATTACTTGGAGAGCTGTCTGAGGTAATGCACATTCCCTTCATGATGATTTGTTTTTAAACTACTTGGTTGGTTTTATCCTCTGGCTTTTAGTCACTTGACATGCGCCAACTATTGTTTAGTTTCTATAGCAGAGTCTCCAGCTCTTCTGGACTTTTAGGACAAGAGCTTATAATTAATGTAGCTTTAAATTTTTTCAAGTGGTCTTATTTTATGTCTTTATTATGTTTATTTACACAATTCACTCTCACCACCCAGTTTTTCTCCTTAAGCAGAATTCTGTACACATCTATCTGGGCCTTAGCTTTCATTCTTAGCAAGCTTCACTAATCTTTGGGAGTCTTATTTTGACTATTAAAGGATACCTAAAAGTATACTATAATTGGTCAAAAAAATTAGATTCTATTCAATACTCTTCTATTAGATTCTTAAGTAATACTAAGTACATAGCCTTTTGTTAGGAACTGTATGAGCTACAAATGGGGCAATCTACTTACTGCATCAAACTTTCCTCATTTTCGTAGTAATTCTGCCTCTTACAAGGAAAATTACTGTAACAATCTAGAATATATTCATGGATAGTATGTTTGGAGAGAAATGATGAAAAGGTTGTGTTTTTATGTAAGATTTTATTTTTTCCCAACTTTAAGACTCTTTGGCCCTAGAGAAAAAAGAATTCTAGCACCTGACATATTTTATAGCAGATGTGTCAAATATGCATCCCACAGTAGTCCCAAATGATCCTTAACCAGTTAAATTGTAATTGGTAAATATGTAACAAAATAAATAAAAATGTAATAAAATATGAATATATTATATTTTAAAATTATGTAGCCCAGTACAAGTTCCTGATCCCCCTTTCCATTTGAGTTTCACATCTTTATTTAAAGAACTGGTATACATATTGGTGTTAAAAGCTCTTCACTTCCGTAATAGAGGGAGAGTAAGAGAAATGGAAGCGAAGATAGAGGGAAAACTAATGGTAAAAAGAAGGGAAAGGGTAAAAAGTAAAAAAAAAAAACAAAAACTTAACACTGGCTCACTGTTCTCTCTCACCTCACACTCCCAACCAGTGTCAAACAATCTTTATTTTTCATAACAAGGAGCCTTGGCTGTTGTTTAAGTGGGAAATAGGATTAATTGGGAGAAATGGGGAGGTGGGGATAGTCTTCTGTCATTTTCCCCCTCTTAAATACAGAAAATTGTTGTGTGTAAAACAAACAAAATTTTAGTTAAATAATTTTTAAATTGAATTTTTCCTCGAGAGTAAAAAAAGCAATTTTTGCTAATTTCTTTGCTTGTGTAGATTGCTGTTTATTTCATGATTATATATACCTCTCTCTTCTCCTACCTTACTCCCCACTTAAGATCTCACTCTTCCCTTTCATCTCCTCCTGGCAGTTATATTATGAAGCAAAATCAGATGCTAGAGACAAAAAGTATTTTAGAAATACTGCTTTCATGCATGGCTATGATTATGACGCACTATATTCAGCTTATTTTATTTTCTTTTTTATGAAATCACTTACAGGATAGCAAAACACTTTTTTTTTTTTTGCTTTTGAGAGGGGTGAGAATGTGAATGCTTTGTAGCATTTCTGCAGAAATTTGAATTTTAAAAATCTTTTTTAATCTTTAACCCTTTGTAAAGTAGGTAGAAGATGCAGTAGATAGAGCACAGGTCCGAAGTCCAGAAGACCAGAGATCAAATCAATTCATTCAATCTCTGTCTCAGTTTCCTCCTCTGAAAAATAGGGATAATAATAACATCTACCTCCCAGGGTTGTTGTGAGGATAAAAATGAGATACTTCAAATGACCTTTGAAAAATATGGAGCCTTGTTTTTACTTCTGAAATATTTATGAGCATAACCGTTCATATAATTACATGTATTAGAATTTCACATTAAAAGAATATTTTGTATTCTTTGATTTTTTTCTTTATAAGTACTCAGTTTTGATACTGTTTGCTATTTGGGGTTCTGTTTTATAATTGCTTTGCATATTAGCACAAATATAGGGAGATTTTTTAATAGAGTTGTGGTGTTCCTCCTTATTACACATTTAGTGTTTCTTGGATTGAAAGTGACTATAAAGAATAATGTAAACATTGACAATGCAGACACCTTTCCTGCTTTGACTTCCCTTCTTTGATTCTTCTATCCTTCCTGATCTTTTCTTTACCCATTGCCTCATGATGTACAACTTTTAGAGGACCACCATAAAATTGAAAGGTTCACTCCAAAATCAAGAATCCAAAATCCAGCTATGAAGAATACAGAGTGTTAATATTGTAATTTTCTGAATGAAACTTAAATGTAACAATGGTTTATGTACATTTTCAGGTCTCTTATGCTTTGTTAAAATATTGAACTTTGTCTTTGTGTCAAAATGGTATTGAAAGCAAATGTTCTTCTGACAGAATTGTCAATTTTTCAAGGAATTTCTTTTTACATTTCATGATGCTTATATCTGCTTTGAAGTTTACCTCTGTCTCAGAGATGTTTCAATAGTATGAGGAATCCTAGAATATTTTTTTAAAAGCTACTTGAAAATTTGAAGCATATCGGTATACGTTTATCCATGAATTGAAGTGATTTCTATTTAGATACAACATTTTGACAAATGTTTTTCAGTCACCGGAATAGCTTTAGATTGGTGTTTTAGACTCAACTAAAATAACACAATCATTACACTTATGCCAAATCTATCTAAATTATCATTCACAGTTTCACATATTAATATTTCTATTTATACATATATTCCATAATCACAAGCATGATTATAAAGACTATATTATAAGTATAATTTGATTTTCAAAAAATTGCCTTTTTAATAAAGAGAATTTCTTATTTAAGTTAGTAGCATAAAGTAATGATAGAAAGGGAGATTATTTGAAAAGTAATAGCCTACCATAAATAGCATTATGATCATTTATTCTTAAAGAATATTCCATTGATCTCTAAAAACAATACCACCCTCTTCTGGAATGGCAGAGAGATATGAAGTCATTCAGAAATATTTGAATTTGTAACTTCATTTTTAGCACATCAATGTTTAAGATGAAGAATATGTTTTATAATGATATTTTGGTGGTTCAGTGGTATTAAATATTAGGATAACTAATAAACTGACCAGTTTGTATTCGATCTCAGTTAGATCAATGTGAGTAAATTAATGTTTGAGGACCTTCTGATATTCTTGAGATTTTTGTGTTTATTAGAAACTTAATGTTGTGATACTAATTTAGAATTTAACATTGTGGTTTAAATAATGCCTTTAAAGGCTGAACCTTTATCAAGATATAACCTCTGGCATTTTGGAGACTGTCTATAATTGCAAAGATATTAAAAATAACATATGTAATAACTTCTTATTGAAGGAACTTTTTAAAAGCAGCTAAATAGTACAGTGGAGAGAATGCTGGGCCTGACACATCCAGTGTCAAATATTTTCAAGCTGTATAACCCTGGGCAGGTCATTTAACATTTGCCTCAGTTTTCTTATCTGTAAATGGGGATAATAATAGTATCTATTTCTGAAGGTTGTTGGGAAGATCATATAGGATAGTTACTGCAAAATACCTAGCACATAGAAAGTACTGTTTGATTGTTAGCTAAATACGACTATAGGAAAGATATACAGATTTTTCTTTTTTAAAGCCTGCTTTCATTTTAAACTTTGGTGAGAAACTAATCATTATTTGCCTCTTTTTAGAAACAAAGGATGGACTATGGTCCCAGACCCACTGACACTCCTTCAGCTCCTTCGCCACCTCCTCCAGTACCAGCATCAGCCCCGGTCCCTCTGCCTCCATCTGTACCCGCTCCTATTAATGTGTCAAAAGTACCAGCAAATATAACTCGCCAGAACAGCAACTCCAGTGACAGTGGAGGCAGCATCGTCCGAGACAGCCAGAGACATAAACAACTTCCTGTAGATCGTAAGTTTCCGAAGGTGGCATGAAAATATCCACAGTTTATTCAATGAATTAAATGCATTCCCAACTTTATTACAAGTGAAACATTGTTAACATAGATATCTTTCTGCCTAGCAATAGATTAACTTAAGTCTTTCAAATAGTTAGAAAAAACTGTTTAGGAATCAGTTTTGGATGTTGGAAGGAGCTTCTGCCCTTGTATTTGACGACTTTGGTATATGTGTTGAGATGCCCCAAACACTCTGGAAAACCCAGATCATCAATCTTTGGCTGTCATGATCTACGGCTTTGTTCTGCTCCAGACTTACAGTGTGGCAGCCATAATCTATATTGTATTCTTCTTTTGTGATCAAGAACTACAAAGTTTCCATATTTTGCCATCACTTCCTCTCCTTCCATTTTTCATTGGGTTTCATTCACCTTAAAGCTATACATTAATGCAATTTATTTTTGTCTCCTTTCTGTCTAACTCTCAGTGTTCTATCACCCCTTCTCTGGCTTCATTTTCTTCCCTTCCCAATGTTGACCTTATAGTTAAGTGGTCACCTGTAATCTTTAAGATACCATTAGTCATGCTTTCCCAAACCCTTGGATTACCCTCCAACTTCTCCAGTCTTATTCATATACTGCTGAATAATACTGGAGGAAGTTATATAAATATATTGACTGGGTCCTCTTCAAATTTGTTATCTAATTTTTACTAAGCTCTTAATATGGCAAGGCAATCTTTTTAACTTCTCTAATTGACTTTATTGTACTTTCCACATGGTTTCAAACCTTCCCTCCCTCCCCAGTCTCTCCATACTTCTCCACCTCTCTCTCAGAAGAGGACCTTGCCATATATTTTATACAGAAACTAACAGGAAACGGAAGAGAGAGGGAACATCAAGCATTTGTTAAGTGCCTTCTATGTGCTAGAGCAGTGATTCCCGAAGTGGGTGCCACCGCCCCCTAGTGGGTGCTGCAGTGATCTAGGTGGGTGGTGATGGCCACAGGTGCATTTAGGATCAGTGAATAACTGTAAGGGGGCCGTGATAGTATGTGTCAGGGGGCGCTAAGTAATATTTTTTTCTGGAAAGGAGGCGGTAGGCCAAAAAAGTTTGGGAACCCCTGTGCTAGACAGTGTGCTCAACATTTAACCAATATCTCATTGGATCCTTAAAGTAAACCTATAAAGTTGTTAGAGGCAGTTCACAATAAGTTTCCTCTTCTTCCTTCTTATGTATCTGAAAATCTGTTGATATCATGTCCCATCTTCTCTAGCCTCTGATGAAGAGATGGCTTTTCTCTTTACCAAGCTCCACTCTTCTATTTGTCCCTTTAAATCTCTTGATCACTTCCCATTTCCTCCTGCAGCTGGCACCTTCAATCATTTCCATGTCTCTGATTTTCAGTATCTTCCTATCTCTAGCTTTCCTGCTGCCTTCAAGCATCCCTAATCTCCCCATCCTAACAAAATTTCAATTGGCTGTACCATATACCCACAAAGTTTGGATTTGTTCTCTTTCAAAAAATCCTGGGGGAAGGATGAGAAAGCTTACATGCCAATACCTGTTGCAGGTATAGAGAAATTCTCCAAAGAACTCAATAAAACCTTCAAATTAAAAGATCATATAATTTTATATGAGGTGACTTCAGTGTAAAGATTAGAATAAATGAAAACAGTGAAAAATATGATTCAGAAGTAAGGAATAAGAAAGACCAAAGACTTGTTTACTACCCAGCAGCTTCCTGCCCATATATGATGAATGCTTTTTATGAATAAAGAATCAGAAGGGTTTGAATATGTTATGCATTGAATAACATCACAAAATATTACATTGATTATTCTTTAACATAAAGGAAATGATTGGCTATTGATGTCAGATTAATTCCTGAATCAGCTGACTGTACAGTTATACTATCCATTTGTGAGAACTACGATAAGAATTAATTCAAAACTAAAAGATGGAATAAAAATGGGGAGAGGGATGAGGAGTATAATTAAAACAACTCACAATTTGATGTATATAATTAATTATCAATGACGAAAACTTGGGTTGAATGGGTGGTAGGATATCAGAACCGACTACAATAATTTTCTACCGGTTTAACCTATATAAATCTCTTGCCTTAACAAAAAGATCTGCCTCCAAAAAATATTAATCCAAAAGCTGTTTCAGTATGCATTTGACTTATTTGCAAAGTGGGAATTTTTTATGGAAGCCAAAGGCAATACTGATCCAGAATATAAATTTATTTGTAAAACTTGAAGGGGAAGAAGCGAGGAACTCTGAGTGGGAAATTTTGCATATACTGGCAAACTACTTTGATATTAATTTTAATGCACTGATTTTTTCTCTTTACTTTTCATTATTGATGTTTTATTATTTTTGTTTTCAACTAACAAGTTTTAAAAATTTATCTGTCCTCACATTACCCACCAAAATTGAACGAATTTTATTTTAAAGGAAAAAAATTCCCTCAATATATACATAATTCAGCAAACCACTTCCCACATTAGCTACATCTCAAAATGTGTCTCTTTCTGAATTTTTGTTTATCACCTCCCTTTTACCATATGAATAGTATGTTTTATCTTCATTTTTCTGGACCCCTGGTTTGAAGTGATTGGTATTCTAAAGTCTTTCTAAATGTTTTTCTCTATAGTTGTTCACTTAATTTTGGTCACAGTTTTTTCTATTCCTTGTAACAAGAGCTGTCTCACACTATAGGAGAGGGGCAATCATACACTTGGGAATTAAGGTGATATAAAAACAAAAGATATCAATTACAGTTTTTTTTTACTTATGGAAAATAATGGCAAAAGCAATAGTGCCTCATAAAATAGTAAGAACCAATGAGGAGAAAAACCAATTTAAAGAAAGATTGGTGACAAACCTGAGAAACGACATAATGGCATCATTTAAGTATGAAATTGAAGGGAAACCAAGCAAATGAAAGATGAAAAGACCTGCAAAGATTTACATTACAATCTGTTCACTGTCAAGGACAGTAGTGCATTTGGATTCTAACATCACAGTTTGGGATATTCTTATAAAAGAGGTGTTAATGACAAAAAGAAAAACACCGGGACGAGACTGAGTATACATAGAATCTTAGTGATGATGTATTTTCTAAATTTAATTTTTAAAAGAAATTAAGTGCCTTGTCCATGTTCATGTAAGTAAAGGTTCCTCCTGTAGATACCTTATTCCTTTCTTTCCTCTTCAGTGCTGTCCACACCTTCTCTCAAGATCTCCCCATTGCCAGTTTCAGACTATTTCTAACACCATCGCTTAGCAGCATCTGCTATTTTTGAATTCATTCCATTTTCAGTGATAGGCAAACTACATCCCCTGGGCCAGATGCAGGGACATTATTCTTAATCTGATGAATACAATAAGTAGGATTCAATACAATGAAACTTCAAAAGACTTGCCTTAGAAACAGACGGACAGATGAGCATTTCCTTTCCTTTGGCCCCCTCTTTAAAAAGTTTGCCCATCACTGATATTATCCTGATCCTAATTGCTATCATTTGTCAATATCTTCTTAACACTCCCTTATCCCACAACAAGTTCATAATTTTCCTCTAGACCTCAACCTCTGCTTCCAGCCTTAGCGGCTATAATATTAATGTTGATAATTTTTTGGATACTCTGGCCTCCTATTTCATTGATCTTATCTCCTGTGATCTGAGACTCTCTTCTCCCTCAGTGATTCTGAAGAGTAATGGATACCTTAAACCTCTGTCACCACAACCATTATGCCTTCAAAATTTAACTGGAATTCTGTCCTCAGAACCCAGCCATATATCTTAGAACCTCTCCCATTCCTACATTCCATCTTTTTTCCCCCCTCTATTTAGTACCTCCTCATTCTTCTGGTATTTCTCATTTGTTCAGCTCTCAATTTCTTCCCTTTACATCGTAATCCTAGAGCTAACCAGTTCAATTAGGCTTGATTGGTGAATCCCTTATCCCCTTGTCTCTTTGCTGTCTGTAGCTTACTAGTTCTCCACCTTGAGTCATCTTCGCCATTCATATTCCCTATTTGACTCTCAAGCCATTGGACACAACTAGAGAAAGTTAACAAAATCATTCAAATTGAGTCTGGTTCAAATTAATCACCAAATGCCTAATGAGTCTTCACAGCAATTGCTTTATTCATCTTCACTTGGCCACTGTCACATTCCACAGAGAAACCGTTCCAAACTTTCCTCTAAGAGTCTTGAGAATAACAATTATTCACAAACACCAGATCTATTTCTAGCCTGTCCCCCACAGTCATTATCGAGGAGAAGAATCATCATGGAGGGGGCGCCCATCTTCCTCATCACCACCAGAAACAACTGCACACCAATTGCTGCCAAAGGCAGATAAACACAAGTACTCTGGGAGTGGCATCACTCTCTAATACCACTGATCCTGCATCCAGCTCAGCCATCATCTAAGGAAGCAATCCTATGGAAAAAGGGAAAAGCCGTCCCCACCAACTGTCAACTAACAGCCACTAACAGTAACACGTAGGGAAAGCAAGCCAGCCCTACTGAAGAAACAAGTTACCTTGAGGGAAAGACAGAAGGCAGCAGGTACTAAACAAGTCAAACTACCACAACCTTCCTTTAAACCCTGATGGACACATGCCAGGACCCTGAACCAAAGAACTTTTGGAATATCATTGTTTCTGGCCCTCAACATCAGAAGGTTCAACATTAGAACTGATATAATTTTATCAGTGGAAATGGCATTAATATCTGCCTTACCACTGTACCTTAAGGACCATGAGATTTTTCCATTTGATTTTCAGCTGAAACTTTCCATATGTGTTAGAATTATAATGTGAGTTCTTTGAGAGCAGTCTGTCTTTTCTACTTTTATCCACAGCAACTAACAAAGTGCTTTGCAACAAGTAAGCACTTAATATGTGCTTTGTTCATTCATTTCTCTTTTAAGACCTCAGTTCACCTTCCTTTTTTACTGAAAATAGAGTCCATTCATCATAAATTTCCTCATTTCCTCTTTTCCACATTAGAGGCAGCTTGTGCAGTAAAGTGCCAAGCCTAGAATCAGAAAGACCTTAGTTCAATCAGGCTTCAGACACTGTATGACATTGGGCAAGTCACTTAACCTGTCTGCCTTAGTTTCCTCAAATGTAAAATGATGATAATAATAGTTCCTACCTTGCAGGGTTGTTATGAAGATCCAGTGAGATCCTATTTCTAAAGCATAGTACCTGGCATATTTAAGTCTATATAAATATTTATTCCCTCCTTCTTACCCCACAACATATAGAAACATCTACATCCTTGCTCCTCCACTTGAGTCTCAGAGGATACCTTAGCCCCCATTATTGTCTTGACTCTAAGTCTACTCCCTGCTCCTTTTCCTTCTTCAAGAACTTGTCATATTGAACATCATTTGTCCTTATCTTCAGTTTACGGGGTTACCAACATGGACGATGTGACTTTTTCATCTGACTTGCACTTGAAACTATCCATTTGTGTTAAAATTATAATGTGAGCTCCCTGAGAGTAGGGTCTTTTTTCCTATTTTATTTTAATAAAATACTTTGTACATAAAAAGCATTTAATGTTTGAACATTCATTCCTCTTTTAAGACCTCAGTTCACCTTCCTACTTTATTGAAAATATTGAAAATCATAAACTTTATCTCTTTTCCACATTTGAGGAAGCTAGTTGGTGCAATGGATGGAATGCATTGATTTCTTTTTTTCTTAGTCCTCAATTTTCTAGATCTCCTAATAGCTTTTGACTATGTTAATCACCTTCTTCCTGGCTATTCTCTCCTCCTTTGGCTTCTGTCCCACTGTTCTTATCTCGTCCTCCTGGTCATCAGGTAAGTGAGGCTATCCCTCAAAGTTCTATCCTATGCCTCATCTTTCCTCTATAATATCTTATGATGTGAGGAAGCTTTTAAGAATAATTGCAATAACAGTTTATATTTACATGATGGTACAAAGTTTATAAAACACTTATTACAGATGTGGAGGAAGTACGCACAATGTTGTCACAGACATAACTTACTTCTTAAATCATTTCTCTTGTCTTCAAGTGCTATGCACTGTCCTCTGTGCCAACCTGCCTCCTTCAGGTCCATCCAAATTTATTTTAAATAAAAATATATAAAATAATTTATCTAAGTTTATATATTTACTTTCTTAGAACCTCAGAACTTCACCTTCGTATATTACTATTTCATATAGTAGGAGGTTTATGGAAGAATAGTTTTTTCCTGATAGGGAGTAACATACATTAGAGTTAAAAGAGGCCTCAAAAGTTAGATTTAAAGGAATTTTTGTATATGTGTGTGCTACATGTGTTTTTAATTTTATTTATTTAAAGAAACAAAGAAAACCCAGCAACATGTTTTTAAATGAGAAATTCCAAAAGAGTATCTCTGCTAGTGTGTCCTGAGGAAAGTTTTCCTCTTAGAAAATCACAATCCCATGATTTTTTTTCTAATTAAATCCATAGAGTTTCATTTATTTTCTCTCAACATGGTGATCTTTGACATTGTAGAACTTTAGTTCTGTTCCTTAGATCAAAGTTCACCAGAACCCTGTCTCCATTTAGAAGTTTATGAGTTGGAACAGCGTGTACTCTGTCCAATTCTGAGGAAATGGAGAATAATCCAATGGGGAAAAAGCATAGTTGGAATATTATGATGAACTAAGAAACCTCCTGACACTAAATGACTCAACATCTTTGTCTGGTTTTCATTTAGTGGAAGGATGCTATTTCCTTACTGGCAAATAAAATATAAACAAACCTGCCTAAAAGTACTCATATGTTTAGTTTCATTGACAAATAATATAAAAACATCTCAAATTTTCATGATGGTTTTCTTTTGTAATACTTTAAGAACTTTAGATTTATCACACTAATGAGGTCATATAAGCATATGGGCTTTAAGTATGCACTTTGATTTTCTTTTTAATAAACCAAACATGTTTGTAATTATTTCCTCTTTTAAGATTTGTTTAATGTAGTTTCTCTGAATTCATTTTTGCATTTCATCCACATTTTAGAAAAAGAGATTTTATTGTTAAGGTGGACACAGATGACTGTGTATTTTCAGTAATAGCTCATCAGAGTGAAGACCCTCCCTATTGTTGCCCATGACTTATACCACTATATTTATGTCAAAATACAAGTGGGAGAAATTAGGAAAGCATCTACTAACCCTTATATGAGCTTTATCATATGGATAAAAACAGGATAGATGTATTGAGCATACATAGTACCAGTCCTTCCTTAAACTCCACTTAGTGGAAAGAAATAACAGAATCCAGTAATTAAAAGAATATGCAATGTGTTCACAGAGGGTAGAAGAAGGGAGTGTATATAAGTTTTAGGGTGGGAGAGTTGTCTTAAATAAAGAAAAGTTGCATGGTGATTAGATCTGTCTAAAAATAGAATATGCTGCTTTATGAGCTATGGTTTCCTGATCTTTTGTCCTGGAGGGTTCAGGTAAAATTCATGATTCTATGAAAATTCTACATTTGGGAGGGATACAGTAATGCAAATAGATTTATCTTGGGAACTCTAATATGCCTTACTGGAATATCATCTCCGAAGGTATGAATATTTTCATTGTTTTGAGGAAAGGCTAAAGAGGGAGAAATCCAACTTTGTCAGTGAACATTTTGTCCGTTTTTTTCTTATACTTCCTCTGCTCCCATCCAATTCCCCTTTCAACAAAAAGTGGGGAGAATAGTATGTAACTTCCTTAGAGCTGTTTTTTGAAGAATACCAAAACAAAAATTCAGTCCTGACTTCTTCCCTACTAACTGTAATTGTGGGCAAGTCACAACCTTTGCCAGATGAAGACAAGACAGGGTGCTACATTAAAAAGGGTGCTATCTCTAGAGTCAAAATGCATGGATTAAAATTTCACCTCTGATGCTTGCCAAGTGTGACTTCGGGTAAATCAACTTCCTTAGTAACCTCCATGGGCTTTAGTTTCCTTGTCTGTAAAATGAAGAGATTGGACTAAATAGCCTCTCAGGTCCCTTCCAGACCTAAATATGCAATATATAATAGAGATTATAATGTAAGCTATGTAACAGAGCTACATAATATAGAAAATCTATCTGACATAATGTATAGTATAGATTTATAATAGGATTATTTTATAATTTAATCTCCATGATCTCTTCCATTTAAAAACCTGAATGCTAAAAGATTAAAAGTGCAAAAATTTATTTGTAGGAAGGAAATCTCAGATGGAAGAAGTACAAGATGAACTTATTCATAGACTGACAATTGGTCGTAGTGCTGCCCAGAAAAAATTCCATGTGCCACGACAGAATGTGCCCGTTGTCAATATCACTTATGATTCCACACCAGATGATGTGAAGATGTGGTTACAATCAAAGGGATTCAACCCAGTGTAAGTTTGACTCTGTAAACATTTCCTTTTAGGTGTTTAAAATGTAATACTCCTTCCCTCCCCAAAACATTAAGAAGTGAAGTGATATTAAATAAAGGTCTTAGGCTATATTCTTTTCCCCCTAAAAACACTAACATTATGCTAAATAAAGGTTCTAGAAGGTGGATTGTATTCTCACCATAGTAATTAACTAATTATTTTAGTCCTTTATAACTATGAAAATATTTGAAAGAAACAGAAATGGTCAATGTCCATAGTTCGACCTTTCTAGTTTGGGAATATCTATTCATTTCTATTTTTCCTTAGGATAAACTAAAAGTAGCACTGGGTCTCTTACATCATTCTTTTCTCTTATATAGAGATGGTTGAGTCAATAGAAAGTCCCACCAAGTCACACAGAATATATATTACAAGTGTCCTACACGGGTGCAAATGCTCAAGCAGATAGAAACAGGCTCTCTCCAAAGCTTTCTTGACACAGTATTAGATCACATCTGCCTTAGTAATCCTGTGGTTACATGAAAATATCTATGATCAAAGGCTTAAAAAAACCCTTTAATTTATTTTTGGTTTATTTCCTACTTGGATGGCAAACCATAGTATCCCCATAGATTTTAAGGAGAGAGAAAAAATCCACAAAGCCACTGAGACAAATTGTAAAATTCCTTTTATCTAGTTCCGTTTAACCTTTTTCACAGTACCAGTTTTTAAAGATTTAGAATATAATAGCACTCAATGAGATGGGAAGAAGAGGGAAATGATGTCTGAGACATAGCTTTTTGCAGTGTCTCACAATGCTCAGGAATTGTTAACAGAGATTTCTAATTAATGAAAGGCAATCCTCTCCCCAAAAAGTCTTGTACTGTGACAATATAAATTTATCACACCCGTTTCCTGATTTTGATGATTTTCGCTTATGGGTCTGGATATTTTAACATTATATTTTGCCTTTTTTTTTAGTACTGTCAATAGCCTTGGAGTGCTGAGTGGTGCACAACTTTTCTCTCTCAATAAAGATGAACTGAGGACTGTTTGCCCTGAAGGGCCCAGAGTCTTTAGCCAAATTACTGTGCAAAAAGCTGCATTAGAGGTAAGATTCTGTCAACATAAACTGATTGGTTTCAACAGCAATGAAGAATATTGTCTTCAGATTGAGAATTCTGGAGGCAGAAAATCAGAAAATCACTGCTCCTCTCATGAATAATTTTCTGCTGCACAACTTGTGTCTCTGCTTTTGTGAAATTGATGCTTTTAACTAAAACCTCCAAATCCTTCATAGTTTTATATATATATATACACACACATATATATGCACATGTGCATATATATATATGTCCTTATGTAGTTATTTTGAAGTTTTCTCTTTTCATAGTTAGCACTATGAGAGCTGGAGAATAATGTTTCTTAGAACAGGAGAACCTCTACATAGCAGGGTACAATGGGAAGAGCCTTAGCTGGAGACAGAGACATTAGCTTTGAAGATGAGATCTGCTTGTTTATTCCTTGTGTGACTCTGGGGTAAATCAGTTAACTTTTGGGTGCCTAAGATTCCACATCTGTAAAATGAAGGGGTCAGCTTAGAAGATCTTCATGAGCCATTCCAGTTCTAAATATATAATTGCCCAGGAAGAGACTTTCCTAGCAGCTGTCAGTATGTATGTATCTGTGTGTGTGTGTGCATGCACATGCCAGACCTATGATTTCTTTGGTGTAGAGAATTGCTGATGAGGAAACTCCTACCAAAGCAAGACTCAAATCTGCTTTGCAAAGTAGTCTTATATTCCACTCTAGTATCTTTGCCAAGAAAACCCCGAATGGGGTCATGAAGAATAGGGCACGCTGATTAACAAAAAGAACAATAGGACCTTAAATCCCTGTGCTAGCCTCAAAATTGACTAGAGGAGTGGTGCATTTCCCTGTTGCTGGATCTCAGAGCTGCTATAGTTTTATATTAGTATTACACATCAGAAAGGATGGGTTCTTTAGAACTGTTTGAAATTGAAATTGTTACCAGATTATCCCTAAATGTACATTATATAAATAAACTTTTTTCAAAGTACAAATAAGAATTAGTTTAGGGTTTGTTCTTTAACTTGGATCCTAAGATGCCTTATTAGTTTCATAGAGATCAATTTCCATTTACTGATCATGAAAACTGCTTAGAACATTTCTCAGTAAGTTTTGTTTCAAAGCTGTGTAAATATTAAATTGACATCCAGCATACCAGTTTCATCACACATAAGGAAGTTATCTTTTCAAAGGGCAGTAAGAATTTCAAAATTCACCCCATAAGATCTTTAAATATCACCTGCACACATCTCTGCATTTAGACCTTGGTGTACTGATACCTCTAAAGTAGACTCAGCTCACTAGGTAGTCTCTCCCCCACCTTCCTCTCTTTTCCTCCTCATCTCTATATCAATATTTATATAAATAATTAAAGCAAAAAAAAAAAAAACCAATGTTGCCCAAGTTGACCTACCTTTTAGAAATACATAAATGACCACATTTCAGGGAAATGCATGAGAATAAAGAGGTTGGAAATCTGTTAAGTAGATGTTCATAGTAGGTAACAATAGGATTTTTAAAGTTAGAAGGTACCACTGAAACCATCTAGTCTAACTCTGCTCAATTTACAGATGAGGAAACTGAGCCTGGAGAAGTGATGTAACTCATGACTAGTAATCACAGAATCAAAACTCAAACCTAGGTCTTCTGACTCAAAATCCAGTTCTCTTTCTACTTATTAAATTAAAAATAGAGGAGTGTTTAATGGGGCTATTTCAATACAGACTTTCATCTCTCACAATCCAGTAACATCATTTCTGAACTTGTTTTGTTTGTTTTTATAGGATAACAGTGGGAGCTCTGAGCTCCAAGAAATCATGAGAAGACGACAAGAAAAAATTAGTGCAGCTGCCAGTGATTCAGGAGTGGAGTCTTTTGATGAAGGAAACAGTCACTAATCATTTTTTAACTCCGATTGTTCTTGGCATTTTTCCAAAATGTTTTGTTTTAGGAAGCCATGAAGGGAATGTCATGTTGATATTTTTCGGTATACATCATTTTTTTGCCATAGAGGAACAATGAAAACCTGAGTCAGCAGCTGGGTGTGCCACTGGGCTTATTTGTTTTATGTACATAAATAAAACAAAAAAGCTTAAAATGGATTTTTTTTAAACTACAAAAATACTTCATTCATCCAGCCACTTGAGAGTTGTGTTGTTCGATTGATTATTTCATTCCCTCTCAACAATGAAGCAGCCATATTTCATAGCTTTGGATTTGTGACAACAAAGCAGAGACAGTAGCAAATTGTACATGGCTTTTAATTCAAATCATTTAAATTTAGTCTGTCACAGTGATGTCTGTGATTCCGAGTGTTTGCTTTCTTTAGTTTGGCCTCAGCTCACTCAGGTCTCTAATCTCACATGTTCAGTGACAGGATGTGCAGATTTATTTCAAGTTCTTAATGCCAACCTCTGAAAGATGAAACGTTTGAACTAACTGAAAAGTGCAACAAGGCCTCTGATAAATAGATAGAATTTTGTGTGAGGCATTTTGTTTGTCATGGCTCTATTGATAACACAATCTGTATAGCCTGTTTTTTTATTTAGTTCCTCTTTCATTGATTACAAATCATGTTATATGAAAAAGCACAAGGGGAAAATGTAGACACAAATATACACATGCAACAAAAACAACACTTGAAAGAAATATTCAGAAAATGTTTTGATGTTTATCGCAGTATTTTTCTTAAAGTGAAAGCTTCGATTTTTTATTTGAAGAGAATAGTTAAAAAAGAAAGGAAATTGGGGCCATTTTAGGTGTTGAATTGTGTCAAGTTTTCTTTCTGAAAGAAAGTATTTAATTTATATATGTTTTAATTCTAGGTAAAGAGAGAAGAAATTTTTAAAAAAACGTAGTACCCAGTACATGTTATTTTTGGAAACAATGATTTTTTTTGTCACTAAATGTTCTATTGTTTCACATATATAAACAGAGGCTATGTAAGGATGTTGTATATTTTAACATAAATCCCATTTAGAGAGATTATCTAGTTTCATTAATTTTCATAGTGCCTTCTTCACATGTCAGCTGAAAGTCTGCAATAAACAATATTTGTTGTATGTTCATTACTTGTCTTTCTTATTGGAGAGTGGGATAATGATTATGGTCTCTTATTCCCTGCCTTTCTTATGGTTCAACTCCAGTTCTACCCTCCCTTTAAGGTCTATTTTCTCTCTCCCTCCTACCTCTCAGAGGTTACACTGATATCTGTCATCAGATTTCCCTGAGCCCTTTGGATCTCTCTTCTTTGCACTTATTTCATTTTCTAACATGGTTATTTGTGTTCACGTCTTTGCCCTCCATTAGACTGCAATTTCTTCAAGAGAAATGTCTTTCATTTTTCCCCTTTTTATCCCTAGCTCTTGTCCCAGTGTTTTGTTCTCAGCAACTGCTTAATAAAGTTTCTCAAATAATAAATGGCACTTTAAGGTACTTTTTGTATACTTTACCCACAATATTACATATAAATCATAGACTCTACTATTCCACTTTTTCTGACCTTATAACATCAATAATTAGAGAAATATTGATGTTGAAAATGTGTTTTATTTAAGGAAGTATGTTGGGGTCATTGAAAGCACTGCATAAGTTTGCAAATACAAATCATTCCGTTTCCTTCCTCCTATTCAGTTTTAGGACTCTTGTCTCCTATCTGTCCAAATTCTATAGCAAGAATTCTTACCTTTATGGTGTTAGAGAAACTTTAGCTGTTGGAAGTCTATTGAACTCTTCTCATAGTAATATTTCTATATGCATAAAATAAAATAAATATTCTTACAAAGGAAACTGTTATAATATGGTTATCAACACATAAAAAAAAAGGAAAGTTTACAGAACCCATATTAAGTATCCCTTCCCTGTAGTCAGTCCATATAACTGGATATGATGGTAAAGTAAGATACTTTGTGTCATTCATTGTATTTTTCTTGTTTACTCTCTGCTATAAGAAAGGTATAAAACAGTCATGTGTGCCACTGTCATAGATTTCTATCATAGACGTCAAACAGAAGAGGAATTCTTTACAGATTCCAAAGTCTTGATTCTGTTGTTTATTAATTAAATTATGCTAATTGCATCAGCCCTAGTAATTGAAAAGCCTCCTGCCTGAGATGTAAAATCACAAAGAAAAATTTAGCCCGACTCCAGAATACCTTTCATCATTGGGAAGGACATCATTCTTATCTCTCTTATAGCTTGTTCTCTTCTTTCTTCCCCCCTGGAGGGGCAAAGAGTGGTGGGAAAGGTTAGGGTAACACAGTTGTTTTGACATATGGTGGAAAGATTCAAAATGAAGCATATTGGTTCCTTTTTTCTCAATCTTGTGTTGACTAAATTCTCTTCTGGAAATTGTTGAAAACTTGGATACAAACCAAAAGATTATCTGTGAGAACCAAAATATTCCACGTGTCTAGCAATATTTGTAATATAGAATAGAAAGAGACCAACTAGCTAAGATAGAAGAACAAGATTTAGACTTTTGGATCATAGCATAAAATGTAGTAATGCTGGTTCCTGGCCAAGTTTGGCATGTACCTAAAGAGGGCTGGCAAGAATGTGTTTCTCTGTGGTTTTAGAAATCTTATCACAATGAAAAAAATGTCTCCACATAGGTTTTTATTCTATCAATTTTGGTGGCTAAGTAACATAAATACTTATGTATAAAGCAGAGATATCCATGAATTCTCAGGAACCAAATTCTAATAAAAGAAATAAAAAATGAAACCCATGGTCTCAGAGTACATACACAAATACAATAATTATTATTATGATAATAAGCTAACATTTTTAGATAGTACCTACTATGTGCCAGGTACTTTACTAAGCACTTGACAATTATTGCCTCAGTTAATCCTCAGCAATACTGAGAACCAGATGCTATTATTAGCTCCATTTTGCAAGTGAGGAAACTGAGACAAATAGGTTAAGTTACTTGCCTAAGAATCACAAAGCTAGCATTTATCTGAGGTCAGATTTAAACTCAGGTTTTCCTGACTCCAAGCCTAGCCCTCTATCCACTCAGTCACCTAACACCAAATCAAACAATTATTAAATGATCATGTATTAAGCACTTAATTATATGCTAAACACTGGAAATGTAGAGTCCCTGCCTTAAAATAATTTATTCTTAATAGGACAGAATTCATGGAAGCAAATAGGCATATATAGGATGGGTAGAATAAATATAAGGCAGCTAGAGAAATTAGGAATGGCTCCCTGTAGAAGATTCCATTTGAAGTGAATCTTGAAGGAAAACAGAGATTCTAGGAATAAGAGGTCAAGAAGATAAAATATTCCAGACATAGGGAGATAATGAAAAGGTACACAGATGAGAGGAGCTTATGGGTCATATGTAAAGAACATCAATCAGCCCAGGATCATAAGGTGCATAAGAGTAATAGGTATGGAGATGTTCAAGGACTGCCACCGCAGATGTGAGGGTTTGCTAAGCCCTTTTCAGGGCTGCTGCTCATCCACCTTTGCTGTCCACCTGGCCATAAGTCTCACCTGTGGCTCCATGAAGTTGTAGCATAACCAGCCCCCACACTCCAGTAAACCATCTTAACAGATGGGCTAATCCAGGTTAAGGGTAACAAATGATGCACAAACCTAGTGGTAAATTATGAGAATGTCTATCCCAAGCATGTAAAGACTTCCCCAGTGGAATGGGTGGATGAGAACAATTTATTCCAATAGCCACAAAGGCAGATGAAGCAAATGTGGTGGAATGCTTAGTGTTTGCTAGGACATTAAAGATACCAAAGACATCCACTGCATCTCACACCATCACCAGTCATCTGGACTTCTGCTTTGTAGCTGGATTTCAATGACTCATGTAACATCCATGATCTTGAGTAGGGTGAAACTGCCTCACAGAATTTCACAGTACTCCCCAGAACTCCAAGAGAGGGGGAAGTTGGGGCAGTTAAGAATGTGGGTATAAAAAGCCAGGACACCCAGCTTGGAAACACTCTTTAGGGGTTCAAGGGTGGCTGGGAGAGAGGGAGGATTGCTTTTCTTTTGTTAGCTCATCTGTCCTCAGGGAGCAGAGTGTTATTTTGCTGTTTACCTTATACAGATTGAACCAGGCTGTGTGCACTGGGAAAATACCTCACAGGTAGTAGCTCCGCTAATCTCTAATTTAAATAGACCTTCAATCAAGATTACCTTCATCATCTTAAATTTGATAACATTAGACTAAGAGAAAAGTCAGTTTGTGAGGGAGTTTAGGAGTTGTTATTCAAAGGCATTTCCCTCTGGGGAATGCTATATCTAACAAATTTCCTGAAGATATTAGGTAGTTTTCCTTTACCCTCAAACCTAAAACTTCCCTCCTTCCCCTGTTTTCCTGAAATTAATAAATCCCTTTCCTTGTTAAATTTATGAGCCAGTGTGAAGTTATATTTTAGACCTTACCAACCAATCCCATACATTACCTAAGCCAAATCTATATCCAGGCTAACACTAAACACAGCTGTTGTCCGGAGAGCAAGACTGCAGTTTTGATAACATCCTGGACCTTTATCCATTTTAGGCTTTGGGGAATGATCTTCTAACTGTGGAAGTTGCTAATCTCAGTGGGATTATTTTCTATTTGTCAACTAGTTTAGCCCTGGGATAACCAAGTCTAAATAGCCTCCATTCCTGATCTAAAAGGGGAATCTGTTAAAACTGTTATTCCTTCTGCTGTAACTGCCCCAGGAGGGGGAGGAGAAAGAATTCAATTTCACTCACACCTCTCCTCCTTGCTAGGATAGCCGGCTTCATCCTTGGCTCTGACTCCATTACCAATCATTGCCATTCTGACTCAATCCTACACTCAGGAAGAGAGAGAGAGGCTGATGATTTTGTGCAAATCTGCTTCACTTAAATCCAATTCATGTACAAATAAAGACATCATCCCCTGATGCCATTGGTCCTCTTCAAAAATGAAGGACAAACAACAAATATATAAGAACCTTAGAAAAGTAGGAAGGATCCAGGTTAAAAAGAGCTTTAAATGCCAAACAAGAATTTATATTATCTAGAGGTAATAAAAAGCCATTCCAGTCTGTGGTTAACAAGCAAGGTAAGCTAGAGATCCAAATTCAGACAAGCAAATTGAATCTTAAAGGCATTACTAAGACTTGGTGGGATGTGATCCATGATTGAAATTTGATTCTGAAATGGTATAGGGCAGTGATGGGCAAACAATGGCCTGCCTGCCGGCCAGATGGGGCCCCCTGAAATGTTCTATCAGGCCTTGGTGACATTATTCCTAATCTGATGAATACAATGAGTAGGATACAGTACAATGAGACTTCAAAAGAGTTGCCTTAGAAACACACTGACAGATCAGCATTTCCTTTCCTTTGGCCCCCTCTTTAAAAAGTTTGCCCATCACTGATAGGGTATCTCATTTGAAAAGAATAGAGTGAGCAAAATAGTGTGCATGAAACATCTATAAACTGTCAAACCATGGTACTCAGTGGTATTTGGTGTATTCTAAGAAGAAAAAATTGTCACAGTATTCAACATTTATTTGGCACTTAATGTGCTTGCTAGAACTTGGTGTTGTAATCTTGGGAAATTTATGCACATTCCAGCTGAAACTAATGATCACAAGTTAGTTCAGAAACATGAAAAAGAGCTCAACACTGAGGAGCTTCAGGAACTTCAAGAGGGAGTAGCAACAGCTAGTGATGGTCTGGGGAGTTTTCTTCAGGTGAGGAAGAAGCAAAGAAGGATGTGTGTGCAATGTGTGAAAAATGGATGGCAGTACAAAACTGTTAAAAATATCACTCTGATAAATCTTTAACAAGTAGAATTGTAAATTTGTTAAATGAACAGACCATTTTCCACTTTAGAGGAATTTTGAAACACAGACAAAAACATCCTTGGATAGGTTTGTTGTGAAGCTTACACCTGGTGAATCTCAAGCAGTGTTCAGTGGTGATAAGGAACAGAAAAGAGCAAGAAAAAGAACTCTAGAAGGACAGTTGCCCTTAGACATTCTGGAAGGGGACTCCTGTTCCAGAGAATAACATTTCTCCTCCCTATCATACCCTTAGGCCATGAACTCCTCTCAATATAGGTAAAATTAAGTTAAAATTATTTTATTTAATCTAATGATTTTTTAAATTTACATCTATGTGTAAGGGTTAAAATAGGGGTTTGACAAAAATAAAAGAGCAGCTTTTAATAATTAACAATTTATTTTTATTAAAATAGAGATAGTAAAAGAATATAGTAAAGGAGGGAAATATAGGAAAGAGATAGAGAAAGAAAATTTCCTAATGTCTATAATAGTTATCCTATAACTACCTATAATTACTACCTAAAACTGCCTATATCTATCTATAAATGCCTATAACTTCCGCTAATAACAACCACCCCACAAAGTTCCAACTCAATCCACCCCAATCAAAACCAATCCAATCAGTGTTTAATCCAACCCCAATTAGGTCTGTCAATGAAGACCAACCACCTCCCAAAAAAGTTCAAGAAAGAAAAAACTTAGATCAAACTAAAAGTCAAAAAGTCAAAAGCCAAAAGCCTTTTAAAGACTAAAGGCAAAATCTCTCTAAAGGCTAAAGCCAAAAAGCCCTAACAGAAAGCTCAGGCTCACCTTCTATATTCCAGCAACTAAATGCCAACCACCAAACCAACACACTCCCAAAAACCAACTTCCCCACAACTTCCAGCACCTGTCAGCAACTGACAGACCAACCAACTGATGCTGGCCCCTTTTATACCTTTTTTCTACCTCACTTCCTGTCTCTATGGTTTCTACTTCCTTTCACTGTGGGCTGGTTAATCCCTACTCATCTCTATGGTAAGAGGACCTCCAGGTCCCCCATTAAATTTAAAAAAAAAGAATAAATAATTCCCTTTTACATATGTATTAGTGTTTATTTAGCAAAATATTATTCCACTAATGCATATAAAGTATTATAAAATCTTTATAAAAATTATCAAATTGGGCATCCAAAACAAGCTAATTCAATTTATATTATTCCTTATGGGAAAAAAAATTCATTTCACACTTGACCTGCCTCAACAAAAGCAGAAGCAATTATTATCAATAGAATAAGGGTAAGGAGATGGCTGTTAAAGTTAGGGGTTTAAACAAGGTGCAAACTTCAATTGGACAAGGGAGCAAGGGATTTTATAATATAAGAGTTGAATTAGTTCACTAAGGGGTTATGAGTGGGAAAGGAGGAAAGTGTAAAGACTGAACAGGGCTAACAGCCTGGGACTGTATTAAAGGGTGAAATGGTTGGAGATGAGGTAAGGATAAAGTACAGAAATAAACAATTGTAAAAAAATATAGTAATCTTATGTTTGACAAAAGTAAAGATCCAAATTTTAAGGAATAAGAATTCATTATTTGGCAGAAATTTTTTGGGAAACTGGAAAGTAATCTGATAGAAACTAGATATAAACCAATATCTTACATACATAATAAAATTGAAATGGTTATATAACCAAGGCATGAAGGGAGATATCATAAGCAAATTAGAAGAACAGGGAACTTATTACTTACCAAATTTATGGATAGGAGAGAAATTTATGAGTAAACAAAATAATGGATAATTCTGAATACATTAAGTTAAATTTTTTGTATAACTAAAACTATTGCAGTCAAGATTAGAAGGAAGTAATAAGTTGAAGAAAAACTTTTATATATAGTTTCCCAGATATAACACTCATATCTAAATTATGCAAATAATTTTATTAAATTTATAAGAATAAGTCATTCTCCAATTGCTAAATTTTCAAAAGATATGAACAAAGAGTTTCTGGATGAAGAAATCAAAGCTATACATAACAATATGAAAAATGTCCTAAACCAGTGATGGGTAAACTTTTTAAAGAGGGGGCAAAGGAAAGGAAATGTTCATCTGTCAGTCTGTTTCTAAGGCAACTCTTTCGAAGTTTTGATGTATTGTATCCTACTCATTGTATTCATCAGATTAGGAATAATGTCCTGAGGCTTGATAGAACATTTCAGAGGGCCATACATGGCCCGCGGGCTGTAGTTTGCCCATCACTGTCCTAAACTGTTATTTATTAGAGAAATGTAAATCAAAACCTTGAGATATCATCTTACACCTATCAAATTGACTAAAATAACAAAAGAGCAAAATGATAAATGTTGGATGAGATGTGGAAAAAATGAGAATACTACTACAATGTTGGCAGAACTATGAACTAATCCAAAAATTTGGGGGGTGGGGAATGGAATTATGTCCAAAGAGTTATAAACCTTTCAATCCAGCAGTACCATTATTAGGTTTTTTCCTAAGGTGATCAGGGAAAAAGGAGAACTTCTATGTTCTAAAATATTTATAGTAGTTCCTTTTGTGATGGCAAAGAACTGGAAATTGAAGGGATGCCCATCAATTGGGGAATGACTGCACAAGTTGTGGCATATGATTGTAATGGAATACAACTGTGCTATAAGAAATGATAAATAGATCAATTAAAGAATGTGGAAAGAACTACATCAAGTTATGAAGACTGAAATGAGCAGGACCAAGAGAACAGAAATATTGCTTGAAGAACGACTTGTGTATGTCCACTTCCAGAGAAAAACTGATTTTTCCCAAATGGGAGGGGAGTTACATGGATATTTTAAATGTAACCAGAAAAGAATAGATTTAAGAGAAGTAAGGTATAAACAGTGATAGAAAGAAAGGAAAATATGATCACATATAGTAATACATACTGGAATTCTTGAACATGGAAGGGTAATATTTGTGAATGATGAGATCAAGGGTCTATCTATCTCTCTATATAGGTGAGTGGAAATGAGGAGTAAATCTTGGTGATTTAGTAGATTGAAAAGGGGGAGTTTAGAGTATTGGAGAGAATATTAACAATATTTTCTGAAGTTTTCTCTAGCATGTACATAGAAGAGGGATGAAGAGTGAACACATTGAGAAGGAAAGGACACTATCCTGAGATTTAGTAAATAATAGCTACTAGGATATGGAACAAGTGATACATTTGTAGGTTGAACCTCAAAGGAGGAAAGTCTACTGAGTTATAGTGATGAAAATAGAGTATGAAAATAGTGATGTGGAGCAAAGATCACTACAGGGATGAACAGAGTAAAAAGAGTTAGGACTTTGCTAACAACTAGGGAATGAGGAGCAGCCTAGGATCCAGAAGACTTCATTTCAAACTTAGCCTCAGACACTTCCTAGCTGTGTGACCTTCAGCAAGCTGCTAAATACCATTCACCTAGCCCTTGCCCTTCTTTATGAAAGTTGTTACTAGGCCAGAAAATAAGGGTTAAAAATCAATCAATCAATCATTGGAGAATAAGTCCTGGATGAAAGTCAATAGATAGAGAAGCTCTGATGATGAAGGAATGTTAGTAGAATGTTCAAAGTCTTCTGAATTTCATTTCACATTCAGTAGTGTTGTCTTGACATTAAGTCCTGGTGTTCTGATTCTTGGGGACTGTGCCTGTGGCAACAGATACAATAAACTAAGTTAATTGACAAGCATTTATTAAGCCCCTACTATGTACCCAGCACTACATTAAATAGAAGCAGAAAGAAAGTATGAAAATGAAAGGAACACTGATTATAATAATCATTTGGATTTGTTCAAGCTTCCATTCTTTCCAGGGGGGTTTGATTCTATAGAACTTTGCTTTGTTATTGTAGTAAAGCCTGAGAAACTGCAACTGCCAACTGAAGCCAGATCAGAGTGTTCTAACTGAACCTGGACCAAGAGCAGCCTTAGGGACTTTTCTAGATAAAGCAATCCTTACCTCAACCAGGAGCAGCCTCAGGGATTTTCCTGATGAAACAACTGTTATTATAGAACGACCTACCTGGCTAGTTTCCCCAGTTGCTCTTAGGCTTTCTCCAGAAATTGATTGTTACAAATCCTTCCCCTGAGATAGGGTGATTTTTGAGCAATAAAAGCTATCTGGTCTTGGAGTTGGAATGCTCTTTCCTTAGGAGAGGAGTTCTATATGCATGGAATTCTGCTGAGAAGAATAAAACATTCTCTCTCTCTCTCTCTCTCTCTCTCTCTCTCTCTCTCTCTCTCTCTGTCTGTCTCTGTCTCTGTCTCTCTGTCTGTCTCTCTCTCTGTCTGTCTCTCTGTCTCTGTCTCTGTCTCTGTCTCTGTCTCTCTCTGTCTCTCTGTCTCTGTCTCTGTCTCTGTCTCTGTCTCTGTCTCTGTCTCTGTCTCTCTCTCTCTCTCTCTCTCTCTCTCTCTCTCTCTCTCTCTCTCTCTCTGTCTCTCTCTCTCTCTCTCTCTCTCTATCTCTATCTCCTTGACCCCAATTACAGTCTATGGGGCCAGATACCCAGGAATGTATTGGGTGGACAAAAGATAATCTCTGCCTTCTAGGAGCTTACATTGTAATGGGGGAACATTTAAAAGAGAGTAGAGGTTGTAAAAGGAGTGAAACATGCCTAGACCAGTGGAATTGCTTGTGGACTTCTGGAGGGGGGTGGGGAAGAGGAGTGGAAAGGTCATGAATCAGTTAACCATGGGAAAAAATATTCCTAATTGATTAATTAATTAAAAAAAAAAAAGAAAAAAGAAGAGAGTGAAAGTGGTGGGAGCCTGGAACAGGAAGGGAAGCAGAAAAAGCCCTGCAGTGATGAGTCAGTAGTAAAGCCTGAAGAAGAATGAGGACATCTTTTTCCTGGTTGTTTCATCCCCGAAGGGAAGATTCTGGGAAGAAACCATCAAATAGAAGGTGAGGCCTCAGAGGCAGAGAGTATTTCTGGTGTGAATAGTCCAGGGTTTGAGGGAACATTCAGTGTCAAGGGCTTTCTGTGGCTCAGTAGATAAAGTCCTTTGTGATGAGTCAACAGTGCAGACTTGAGAGGAATGAAAGAACAAGAAACCTGTTGTTTTGGGCTAAAATGGTCCAATAAGAATAATGTAAGTAATTTTCTCTAGTTCATTCAACTTTCTTCTCAAGTATTTGAAAGGCAGTTCATTATTTTTAACTACTGAGGAAAATTAATACACAGGGATTCAATTCATCAAATTGGATAAACTTTTCATAAGCACCAAGAATACACATCAGCATGCTAGGTCCTAGCAGCTACAGACATATAAAGCATTAATTAATTAATTAATCCAATCAATTTCATCTGCATCAATTAAATAGATAGATATTCTTTGTTCTAGGGATTCAGAAGCAGAACTAAAAATACATCCAAAAGGTAAAATACTGGACAAATACAAATGATGTGATTCTTACTCATCATTTCCATTTCCAAAGAAGGTAGAAATGCAACTAAGTTTAGAAATAAAATAGAGGAAATTTGTTTAAAATGCAGCTGTCAGCATCCAAATTCAACCAGCTTGATTTGGTCTGTCTCTATGGCTGAAATACACCACCAAACAATGATAACTCTGAGTTATTTTCTAAAAGTATTACTCCCTTAAACTTCTATGACTATAAATAAAATATCCCTTTCTTCAAATGAAATGAGAATTGATTAATTATTTCTATGAACTTAGTCACTTAGAAGATTGATGACATGGTGAACTATTAAGAGATAATATAGGTTAAAAGTAAGGTCCAAATCTACTGAGACCTAAATTATCTCTATTATTCAATTCTCACAGTTTTTAAAAACCTAACCCTTTATTTAGAATTTCAAAATTTTTGTTATTAACTTTCTTTATCTCTTCATTGTTAAAGTTTCTATTTTTATGTTTACTTGCAAATCATTTGCTAATTTTCTAGGGTTTTTTAAAAAGTTGAACATCCAGTTCATTGAGCTCTTTTTTTCCTCTGTGTTATCATAATTGTTCAGAATTTGTTTTTATTGCTAAGGAGTGTTTTGGCCTCATTTTATGAGTTTTGGGATCCTTTCTCATTTGATTTAATCAATAACAATGGGTATCTAAGTGGCACAGTGGATAGTGCTGTGCCTAGTCAGGAAAACTCATCTTCTTGTGTTTAAATCTGGCCTCAGATACTTACTAGTTGGGTCACCCTGGGCAAGTCACTTAATTCTGTTTGCCTCAGTTCCCTTATTTGTCATTTGTTGTTGTTCTTGGGTTTTTTGCTTAAATTTGTCTAGGTCTAAAAGGGATACATTAAATTTACCAAAGAATTTGGTTTTTCTCATTGCATATTATTTGGCTTTTTATTTAAGTACTTAAGTGCCATACCATTTAGCACAGATATATTTAAGATATTAGTTTCATTATTTATGATTACTTTAAACAAAACATTAATTTCTACACATGTAATTTTTATTTATGTCTGTTTTTACTTTTGCCTTTTCCATATCCCAATTCTTTTAGATTTATCTGAGGCATAATAGATTCTACTGTTGAAAGAAAGGTTCTTTCCCTTTTGGAACTTTTATCTAGATTGCACAGGATGAGTTTATTAAAATACCTCATGTTAACAGGCTAATTGCTGGAGGCTTTAGGATGGGCCAGCTTTTTGTAATAAAACACGAGACAATTTCCATAGGTTCTCATCAGCAAAAAAAGGGTAAACTCATAGAGCTCAGTTCCTCCATTATGAAGTGACACTTTGCACAGGAAGAGTTTTTTTGTATGTAATACTTTCCACACAGGTGAGACAAGTGACTCACTCCCCATCTCCACCCCTCTGCCAATACTGATAGATCATCAGGGCTAGGAACAATGTGTCAGAGTCAAGGTATTTTTCAATAATACCCCAGATCTTCATTTGCAGTCTGTATGAATTGTTATGACTTGTGCCTCCTTTGTAAACAACAAAAAAATTGCGTTTTACATTCGAATAAAATACTTCACACTGTATGATTTTGTGAATAAGTTCATCCCATTCACTTTCCAATTATAATAGTAAAGTATATTTTTACCACTTCATAACCTATTAAAATGTTTCCTTTCTGTCCCAACCTCATTTTAAATTTTTTAAAAAAGGTGAAAACAAATGATCGAAAGATCTCTCTAATCCCAAATGTCTCCCCTTCCCATTTTTCCCTCACCCAAACCAAAATCACTTCATATCATCCTTGCTATATCCCCCTTCTTTCTATAATTGGCCTTCTACAGTTGAAGATTGTCTTGTTTGCGACTTTTTCATTACCTAGAGTTCTATTTTTCCATCTTAAAAAGATCCTTCCTCCCTCTCCCAGTTCTAGCCTAGATCCGTGCCCTCAATCTTTCCTCTCCTAATTTAAAATAAGGTTTCTGAGATTCCCCATCTCTCCTACCCACACTTCCATACTCAGATATGGCACTCAGATTAGCAAAATAGTAAAATTTTTCTTCCTTTTTTTCAATTTTATATACTATTACTTTAAAAAGTTTTTCCTTTTTCTTTTTAAAAACGAAGCTCTTGTTATCTCTCTCTCTTCTTTGATTGATTCTTAGAAATAATGTTTCTGAAAAAACAATAGTCTTATTCTCTAACTCCCTGGATATAAGCATTTATTATCATTTAACCTTTTCAATTTGCTTGTTATTCTTCTAGTTTTCACTTGCTTCCTGAATTTGAATTTCAAATATTTTACTCATCCCTCATTCTGTTAAAAGGAATGCATGGAAGTCATCAATTCTATTAAAGGATTTTGGTGTTGTTTTTTTTCAATTCTTTTTCAATAATAAAGTTTAGCTTTATAGGATAAGCTGTTCATGGGTGTTGGCCTTTTCCTTTCACCTTTTGGTACATTGTATTCTATTCTTTCCTTTCCCCGTGTTTGCTTTATAATAAGGTATGACGTAGGCATCTAGTTGGCCCAGTGAATATACCACCAGGCCTGGAGAAAGGCAGACTTATCTTCTGAGTTTAAATCTGGCCTCAGAAACTTACTAGCTGTGTGATGCTGGGCAAGACCCTTAACTCTGTTTACCTCAGTTTCTTCTTTTTTTAAATGATCTGGAGAAGGAAATGACAAATGACTCCAGTATTTTTGTCAAGAAAATCCCAAATACAATCATGAAGAGTTAGATATGATTGAACAACAAAATGTGATTCAAACTATGATTCTTTGGTACATTATTAAGCATTTATTGGATGTACACAGTAATTTTTTTTCATTCACCTTGTAAGGATGGAATTTGTGAAAGGGGGATGGGTCCAAAGGAACCAGAGAAGGCAGTTGCTGACAGTTGAGACCAGAGAGGATTCTGGGAAGTTCTTGGAGGAAGAGGAGAGAGGGGAGGTCTTCAGGCAAAGGCCTGGGAAGAGGGAGGGGGAGGACATCCCAGCTCAGAACCAGTCCTGAGGGCTTCCTGAGGATCTTTTTTTTTTGGAAATTGAAACCCTGATTCCGTGATCAAAGCCATTCCATTGCATCTCACCCATCAAGACTTCAACCATTGAGTAAGCTAAGTTTGGACTCCATTTTGGGAGCAATCTCTTAGTCTCCACCCATTACCCAACCTTGCTGAGAAACCCTTTTTAGTCAAACCTTACAATTATAAGAAAGGGTAGAAACAGAAAAATTAGAAATAGAAATAGAAGGAGAAGGGGCAAGGGGAGAAGCTTAGGAGTGGGAACCACTAGGGTTCCCACCTAAGTGACGGACCCAATAGGAATACCAAAGAGGGCACTCCAAAATCCCTCTGCCCTTCACCTCTTTTCCCCAATCCCTGATTTGAGAATAATAAAATGCCATTCAATAGTCAGATAAGTTCCAGTGTGCTTGAGAGACAACAAAGGAGAGGGGAACCACAGCTTGGTCCGGCTGCCTCCATCTTGAAGCTAGATGCCCTGCTGTGAAATTAACTGATCGGGCAAGGTTTGTGTGAAACCTTTCCTTATTCAGGATCAGATTGGGGTACCACATATCTCCTTTTATAGGGAAGTCTTGCCCCTAACTTCTGTGGGGTGGCACAACCATCCAGTTTTAGAGTTACAACCCCTTAAAGTCTCCCAGCATATAATCAGCTCCAGAGGAGTGCTGGAAGAGAGGCTCACAACATAGACTTTCTCTATCTCCTGTCTATGTAACATCCACCTGGAAGTTCTGGAGTTTGATAATCTTACTTCTGAAAATTTTAAATTTTAAATTTCTTCTCATATATTTTTAAGTGACCAATAGTCCTTGGCAGTTTTTCCTAAGACTAAGTGTATAGTATCTAGGTTTTGTTGTGGTTGCTGTTTATTAAGTTTTTCATAAACTCAATAATGCATAAATTATTTTGTATTTTCCTTTTTTTCAGACTGGTAGATTTTGATTGAAGATAATTCACTTTTCCCATTTTTTATTTTTTGCCTTTTGCCTTGTTCTAATAGTTATTATTACCTCAAATTTTAAAATGTTGTTGGAGGAGCAAATATAACTTGGAAACTTTCATATCATTATACTTATTTGAACATTTCCCCACTCTTTCCATTTTTCCTCTATAGCATCTGTATCATTTATATTATTCTCTTGCTTCTTATTCCCATTCTGAGGTTCAAAATTTTGACAGGGGCTTTAAACTCAAAAGTATTATTTCCAACTAAATGGAAGGATTTTTTTCCTATTTAACATCAATTTCACTTCCATGACAGCATCCCTTCATCTTACAAAAAGAAGATTCCCTAGAAAAGTACATTAATATCATAATAGCTGTTCTCCAAACTGTTCATGGCTATTGAGACCAGAGGACCTAAGGAAAAGCTAGAATCAACAACTGAAGAATGCTAAGGAATTGGTGCAAGTCTATTTACAATAAAAATGAGTAATATTAAATCAGTAGGACAATCATTCAGAAGTTAGTTTTTTTAAAAAAAGATTCCCTAGTGGATCAGAAGGCCTGGAATATGATATTCCAGAAGGCAAAAGAGCTAAGTCTTCAACAAAGAATCAGTTATCTAGCAAAACTGAGCATTTCCTTCAGTGGAAAAAATGAGTATTCAATGGAAAAGAAGACTTTCAAACATTTCTGATGAAAGGCCCAGAGTGGAATGGAAAATTTGACTCTCAAATACAAGAATCAAGAGAAGCATAAAAAGATATATAGAAAAGAGAAATCCCATAGTCCTCTGTGCTACACTAATAATAATCACAACTACACTTCTAATGTGAGAAAAACTGCAAATACTGCTACCCTCATTTATGATGGTCAAACTAGAGGATAGAATGGAATTATTTGCTCCAAATGACTTAATCAAATGTGTCCACTGTTACAGGAAAAGCTAAGTTAAGGTGTGTAAGTTTGGAGAGGGCAGAAGCATGGGCAGCAGAGTACAGGATTCTGGTATCCTGTGGAGAGAGCTGGACTATTCTAAGGGACAGTTGGGCCTTGAGCTTTTGCTTTTGCTCTGGGTTTAGACCTACAGAGTTACTAGCTACTTTCCTTTGGCTGCTTCTACCTTGCTGCTTTGTTATCCTGCTTTCCTTTTACCAGGAGTCTTCTTGAAGCTGTCCTTGGGCTGTTCTCTAGATGTCTCTGGTCCCAGGAAATTCCAGTTAAACAGCAAGATAATCCAAGTGGGATTCTAGTTTGAGTGTGTACAAGTACCAGTCAGCCATGAAGCCAGTGTGCATTTACTGTCCAGCAAAGATTAAGTTTGAACTGGACTTCCTTCCTCTTTTGTAAGTTCAAAGACATGGTGAAATCTATCAATGAATGTCAAATTAAGAGCCTTATGAATTAGACCTATTTATTTGGTCCCTAGTATATATATAACATCTTTCAGACCTGGAGTCTATTGTGTATAATTGCTAGGCAAATTGCTAACCTCCCCTAATGTCTACAAGTATTATTAAAGTTATGGTTGTGAGTATTTAGAAAGGGAAGTAATGAGCAGTAAAAGCCTGCTTTGATTGATCAAGAATAGGTTGTTTTTGTCAGCCTAATAAAAGAACAGGTCAGGGGAATGTGTTATTACAGTATGTGCTATGTATTATATTCTGCATGAATTCAATGTTTGCTACATGCCACACAATGATGGCAATAACTGCATTCGGGATAATTGCCTGTAACAGTGGTATATGGCAAGTGATTAATGCTTTTAATGTATGTTTATGATATATGCAACTAGTATAATTTCCAGGAATTATAAATATTTTGGAGAGGAGATATTTTCCTTTGGATATCTATCACCTCCAACTTGTGTGTGCAGTGTGGATAATGATGTTGCCCTAAAATGGAATGTGGTCGAGAAGAGCATTTTCAGTATGCCTTGTGGGAGGTTGGCCATGGAATTGTTGCAAGAGAGATGACTTACAGAATGATCAGAGTAAGGCAACAGAAGAAAATGGGGTGGAGAAAGGACTCGAAGCCAATCAGTTGTTTAGTAGAGCTACATCAGACTCCTGCCACCACCACCAGGGAGTTTTCTTTCTTCTGTGCAAGAAGCAACATCTGCAGGCATCCTCTCAGTTGCAATTTCTGTCCTAAGAAGCCACTGATACAAGATGTCAGGGCTTCACAAATCTGCTGCTGAGACGCAATGCCTTTCACTTCCCAAGGCTCTTGAATTCAATTGCTGGGAAAATTGCTAAAACTCCTTTGCTTGTCCCTATTTTTCTGACATAGCAGCCGAAGGAATGCCACAGAGTAAACTCACAAATCTATTTTTTCTTCTCCTTTGTCTTTTTTCCCTTGTTCTACTAGTCTAAAATGCTATCCTGATAAAAGCCAGTAGCAAAGTAGAATTTGGGAGATTGTACCATAGTTTTGAAAAATGAATGCTTAGAGTATTCGCTAATTGAGTCTCATCTCATGTTACATATATTTCATTCTATTTTAAGTATATATGCTTTTCCATTAATATGATGTCATGTGGTTAATTCTTACTGGTTGGGAGAAAGTTCAGATGAAACAACTGAGGTTTATAAGCAGTGGCTGAATAGAGGATGTATCTAAATAGGAACTAGGCATCTGAATGTAGCAGAGGGGTGCTACAGTTAAAAGTCATAAACTTAAAAGCCAGTTCTCTGGAGCTTAAACTGGCAGATAAAGGTGGTTTCTCTCTATGTGTCTGTCTTTTTCTCTGTCTCTATTTACCTGTCTTTCTCTGTCACTATCTTTCTATCTCTGCCTCTTTCCACCTCTGTCTCCCTTTCTGCCTCTTGTTTTTCTCTCTGCCTTTCACCCTGATCTTTGTCTCTCTGTGTTTCTCTCCTCTTCTCTTCTCTGTCTCTCCCTGCTTCTTTCTCTGTCTTTCCCCCTCTCTCTGCCTCTTTCCCTCTGTCTTACTCTTTGCTCTAATCTTCCCTTCTCTCTTTTAGTGTCTCTTCCTGTCTGTAGCTCTGTTTTTGTCATTCTCTCCCTCTTTCTCTCACTGTTCTCTTTGATTCTTTCTGTGTGCTTATTTCTCTCTGGGTCTGTCTCTATGTTTCTGTCTTCTGGGTTTCTGTATCTGTTTCTATATCTGTCTTTTGTGTGTCTTTCTCTCTGTACGTATCTGTTCATAACATCAAAGGAGGGATGAGAGGGACAGCAACATATGAAGCTCTTCTACTTTAGAGTCTCAGGTTTAATACCTGATAGAAAAAACAGATCAGAATTATTCATTCATGGCAGAAGTTATCTTTTGCTCTGCTATTTTAAGAGACCATACAACTAGACCAACAAATAAATAACTTGGTTCAAACCAGGAATGAATGGTTATTACCAGGACTTCATACCTGGTTTTGTTACATATGTATATGACAGCCAGAGCTTGTTCTGACTCTTTCTTAGCTAGAGGGTATAATCTCTGGTAAGGATCATCAATTTGTTAAATGTTTGTCACAGTGAAAAAAACAGTCAAGGTCAAGGCAGGAGACTTTGAACAAGTGGTTTTCAAGAGAATGAAATATGGGGGAAATTCTATAGCTATACAGCAACACAATACAGTGGTTAAACCAGAAAATAAGGAAGAATTTTATTTCTCCTTTAGATAACATGGGTAATTTATTTTACTGCCTTGTCTCCAGGCTTATTTCAATGTTTCATCAGAATTCTGGGGAAATTTGGCTCCTTTATTTTTTTATCAACAGAATATATATATATATATATATATATATATATATACATATATATAAATAGTTTCTGTAATTTTATGTCTCAACAACAGTGCACCAGATTTTAAAATGAAATGGCTTAAAATGTTTCTCTGGAATTATGTAGGCATTTTTCACTTCGCGTTGACATTTGCCCAATAGTAAGCCCATGCTAGTTAGCTATAAGCCTTATTAGACATGAATATAATTACTGACCACAGATTTAGCACCATTAGCACTTATGTGTTACTACCACATCGTGGTGAATGCCTGGAGGTGATATAACCATTTTGAAGGCTTTTATGCGAATGCCTGGGGGATCCTGTGAGTGGTCTCAGGAACTCTTACATTAGTATTAGGGCTAGAATGAGTGGGAACATGGAAGTCCCGAGGGGAAAAGCCCTATGGCTTTTATGAACATTTAGCAAATCGATGATCTTTACCAGAGAATATGTCTAAAGCTTTTTTCTATATCTAAGGGGGCAAGAGAAAAGAGAAAGAGG
>NC_058134.1:192751479-192845247 GCF_016433145.1 Gracilinanus agilis
AAAACCAGTGGAAATGTGCGTTGGCCATGGATGGGGGGGAGTGCGGGGGGTGAAGGGGAAAGTAGGATCATGAATCATGTAACCATGTCAAAAATGAATATTAATAAATGTTAAAAAAAATAAAGGCAGCTAGTGATGAAAAAAAAAGTACTTCTCTGGAGTTAAAGGACTTGGGTTCAAATTCTACCTCTGAGGACAACACTTTTGTGACCCTGTGTGTCACAATCTCCTCGTGCCTCACTTTTCTCAGTTATAAAATGAAAAGGAAGCCCTAGATGATCTCTGAGGTCCCAGCACCAGAGAGACAAGGTCTTAAGATCCAGTGCTATGGGTCCTGCTATAGATTCCAATCCTACTTCAGAGAACAGGTTACAATTTTTTTATATGAATAGATTTTTATTGAAACCTTTTCTTTTTACACTACCTATACTTCTCCTTGGATCCCTTCCTAGAAAGCCACCTTTTATAAGAACATTTTTTTTCTAATAAAGAGAAGAAAAAGAGGAAGTCCTCCTCTCCAGCAAAAACTATC
This sequence comes from Gracilinanus agilis, assembly GCF_016433145.1. NCBI lineage: Eukaryota > Metazoa > Chordata > Mammalia > Didelphimorphia > Didelphidae > Gracilinanus > Gracilinanus agilis. Next base: position 192,752,012 of record NC_058134.1, read on the forward strand.
AATATATTGAAGAAACTGGACATTCAGTGCAATATTTTCATGATCATAGATTGCTCTACTCCTACGCCTAACCTCTGCCAAGGAGCAAGGGACAGCATTTCCCAAGATCTCAGTTTTGGTACCAAGCTTCATCTTTGATTATTTTATAGTGGTTGTTTTTCCCATTCACATTGATATGGTCATTGTATGTGTTGTTTTCTTAGTTTTACTTCCTTCGCTTCGCATCAGTTAAAAAAAAACTTTTTTTTTTACCACATTGGTATAGTAAATGCAATCCATGATCACCACCAATATAATTGTTGTGAAGAAGCCCATTTTTCTAGCACTCGGCCTTTCCAAAGCATGGGTCTTCTATTGCCTGGGGACACCCAGTCCAAGTTAACCTGTGCTGCTTTGCTGAAGAGTTCACCCCATTTCCTGGGTCCTTATAGAAAACTGAAACCATTATACATTTCATTATAGGCTTTACAACATGGCTACAGTGTTCTCAAATGAGGCACATAGTCTAATGATTATCATAGTCCACTTTGTCTCCTGGGGCAAATTCATGAATTTGACTTCTTTTGCTAAAAGAAAAATATGATTCATGTCTCAATTTTTTTTTGTATCACTTCATACCCATCAGTGTCATGAGGTATAATCATTAGTGCTAGAAAGGACCTTAGGTTCCACATCGATGCTAGGAAGTCTTCAATCCTGAATCTGTCAAATATTTATGACCATCAACCAAGACTGATGGTTGTGGCATTTGGACAAAATAACCTGTATTCTGCCTTTCAATATTAAGACTTGCTAAGACTCATCTTGATTTTCTTCATTGGTTTAAGTTCAGTATAAGAAAAGAATTCTAAACAAAGGTATCTGACAATAAGGCCTACCTCATGTGACAGTGAACCCTCACTAAGGTCTATCATGTGAAGTCTATCAAATGTGACAATGAATCTATGGTCACTTTAAGACTCCAAGGAAAATATACTATTGAAGAGGTTTTGGATCTGCCCCTAGAATGATATGCATTCCAACCTTGTGATGTTTATAACACATTTTGAAGACAGTATCTCTTGTCTCTAGGCTAACTATTCACAGTCCCTTCATACCATTTCTCTTTTTCTCAAGATGCTTTCTCAACAGTGGCCTGAGACCATAATCTAGAAGTTTGAATGTTTTCATCTCTGGAAGGGCTGCTCTGGGGCTATTCATGTTCTGATTGATTAGGAGTTCTTCTTCTGGTCCTCCATTTCAGGAAAGCTCCAGCCTGCTTTCATTCACCACTCTATTCTCAACAGTGGTTTTGCTGTTGTTTAAGTACAATTTAGACCTTTCTCCACATTCCTTCCCCCCCCCCCCCCCCCGCCCTAGTTTTGGAACCATAATCAAATCAGTTCTGCCATTGTTCATGGAAGAGGCATGTCAACACACTCTCCCATGATTCAACTTACCTTTTGGGTAAACTCCCAAACTGACCAAACTCCCTGTGTGTATAATACCCTCCCTGGATCTTTCCCACGAATATTAGTTCCTTGAGGGAAAGAATTATCTTTGATTTCGAATTTGTATCTCTACTCCTTGGCATGGTGCTTACCACATTTCTGTTAAACTTTTAATGAGTTCATATTTATAGACCTTTTTATTATGCTGGTTGCCTTGCTCTAATAGTTATTTGCTCATACACCCCTTAAAAAGTGTGCTTCAATTGAATACATTGTTTCAACTATGGTTAAATAATCCCTCTGGACAACATTTTCTGATAAGCCTGAGTAGAGGAGAAAGAACAAGTGTAAGAAGTAGGTGGACAAACCAAATACAACTTTTCTGAGGGGATAGTTGTGACTTAAAGTTATCTATAAGTGCAGGAAAGGATGGCATTTCAAATATGGGGTTCTTAGTTTCAGTTTCTGTTTGCCACTTTCTTTGTTTGAAATCAGTGGTTTGGGGCTCATCTAGTGGTCTTTTTTTCCTGAGCCAGTGTTACCTGTTGACTCTAATCCTGTGAGAGGCACCAGGCAATATCTTTATGGACTAGAAAGACAGTCAGTTCATTTTATAGCAGATTGCATTGGGCTTGTTCCAGCATGAATGGTGAGTACTTCCTGCTACACAGCGACAGGCATTTTGGTTACTGAAAGACAACCTAGAAAGTGCTGACTTTTGGTCCAAGGCCAAGCTCTCTAGGACCCAGTCACCTGGAATCAGCACTTGCCAGAGACAATGAGACAATCCTGGAAATAAAGTATTTTTTAAATCCCTCTTTCTTGGGAAAGAGATCTGCTTTGGGTGAAATTTAAAGCCTCTATGGAAAGACATGTTGCTTTTTTCTACTACATTTTTACTACATATAGGAGAGACTATATTTATAAAATTTCAGGTGAAAATAAAATTTTTTTTGTATTTTTCTAGTTTCAATTTGTGTTGCTCTTATAGATGGAAAATATGGAAACTTTTCTATAAATGAAGGAAAGTGATATTGAAAAGGATGGCATTGGGATCTGGAGTAAGGATGTATATATATTTACTACATAAGAATCATAAATTAGGTAATGTTATATTCAATAATCTGGGAAGAGATGGATGCCACCTCAACTGACCGGGATGGCAGTTGAGAGACTTGGAATGTTCCAGGTGCTGTGAGCCAGGAGCAAACATCAGTTGGCCCCGCCCTATAATATATACCCCCTGACAGCTACATTGGAGGAGGTCTCTGGACTCAGAGGTTAAGAACTGGAGATCACAGATCTCTGCAAACCTCTGTGGGTCAATCTGGGCCTGACTGAAGGGTGGTTAAAGGGTGGCTGGAGTTAGAAGAAGAGGGTAGGAAAGTCTGAATCTATTTCCTGCTAGACTGTGAGAGCTACTGAACCATCAACACTAGTAGTGAGAGAGCTGAGAGAATAAGGACCATCAATATATCTGCAGCAATAGCCTTCCCTATTCTCTGGCTTGGCTGTTGCCAAGTCCAGCCAGAGATAGAGGGAGAGGTGAACTCTCAAGCCTCCACCAGATCAGTAGCCTCCAGTCATGATTGTTAATTAGTCTAATAGATAATAGATCAATAGGGTTTCCAATCCCCAATCCTTGACCTTGTTATCTTTCCCCTACTTATAGATAATAGAATGTTCAATAACAGGTACCTTCCTGAGTGGTCTTTTTATCATGGCTCTTGGGAAGGGAGTCAAATGCAATCAGATCCTAAACATTATCCAAGGCTGATCAATAGCCCAATACCAATTTATCCAACGCCAGGTTGGGCCTGGAAAGATTACCCATCTATTTAACCTCTCAGGGGTCCTTACTTGGGCAGCTATTAAAAGAATTCTAACAGGTCATCAACCAAACCTGTTAGAGAGAAGGGGATAACTTACAGCAGCAGCCAGGGTGATAGGAGTAGGTATTCCTCCCACCAACTGTAGCTGAGGAGATAATAGGCAGATACACATCATTACCATCACTGTACATCTCAATCTCTCTACCCATATATTTCTTCAATAGTAATTAAAATGATTTTTGCATTCAGTACTCAAGAGAATTGTATTTGAGAATTTGGGTCTTTTGGTAGTAGTTGTTCAGTCATTTCTTACTCTTTGTTTCCCCGTTTAGAGTTTTCTTGGCAAAGATACTGCAGTGGCTTGCCATTTATTTCTCCAGTTCATTTTACAGATGAGGAAACTGAGGCAAACAGAGTTAAATAACTTGTCCTGGGTTACACAGTTTGTGACTATGACAAGATTTGAACTCAGGAAGATGAATCCATATAACTCCAGGCTCAGCACTCTATTGAATATACAACCTGTGTGCCCTAGATCCACTGGTATCTGATTTTAAATAATTTAGATTTCCAGAACACTCACTTCTCATAGGCATAGAATTCTCAGATGGTGAGTTGGATATTTTGGCATTTAGAATATATTAGTTCACAACAGAAAAGCTTCTTTAATAACACATTTTGTGTGCTATTTTGTCTCATGTTGTCTACCAATTCTAACATTAGATAGTTTACCTTAGGGCCCTAATATTGAGTAGAAGCTGATTATGCTGAAAGAAAGACTTTGTCAAAGACAAAATGGAAAAAATGATTTTACTCAGGAAGTATTCCTTTCATCTCCAAAGTCCTCAGTTAATGGTTTCAAAGCTTATGTGGCAGAAAAAAGGAAATCCCAGACCAATTTCTGCCACCTCCTGACCCAAGAAATGAAGATTTCTCAAAAGTCAGAAACCTGAATTTCTCCTAGAGTTACTACATTTTTCAGGAGAGATTTGATGAATTGTTTGCATCTATTAATTATAAAAATAAAACTATATATATTTATATGAACATAAATATAAAATATATAAAAAAGTTAAAAAGCCCAGTAATAATAATGATAATACCTTATTTTATATGGTACTTTCTTTTGTTTTATTGATGTCTTTTGTTTTTACATCACAGTCATTTCCAAATTTGACCCTCTCCCATCCCCTCCCCTGTGAGTCTTCCCTTGTAATAAAGGGAGAGAAAAAAAAAAGCATTAAGCAAAACCAACTAACACATTGACTATATCTGACAGCATAGTTAACATTCCATACTCATAGTCTCACAACTCTCCAAGGAAAGGAAGGAGATATGTTTTCTTATTCCCCCCCCAGGCCCAAGACTGGCCATTATAATTACATAGCGTTCATTTTTCATTGTTCTTTTTGTTTACATTGTTGTAGTCATTGAGTATATTGCTTCCTGGTTCTGCTAACTTTACTCTGTTATCAGTTTATACAAGTCTTCCCATGTTTCTTTGAATTCCTCACATTCAATATGTTTTTTTTATGATATACCCATATTCCATTCTATTCATAGATCAAAATAAATTTAGCCATCCTAAACTGATGGATAGTTTGTTTTCAGGTCTTTTCTAAAACAAAAAGTTCTGATGTTAATATTCTGATGCACATGGGACATTTCTTATCTTTGACTACATTGGAATATAGGGATAAGGGCTAGATCCATGATCTTACTGGTATAGGAAACTCTAGGGTGACGAAGGTCCCCTTTACCAATGAATATTGACACCTTCTCTGTGACTTACAGTTTCAGAAAGTTGCCTAGAGCATGGAAAGTTTAAATGACTTTTCCAGGGTCATATAGATAATATGTGTCAGAGGCAGGCTTATGCCCAGGTCTTAGCAGCTCTGAAGTTAGTTTTCTACCCACTATCCCTTGGAATATATGCACAGAAATAGATCTCTGGCTCAAAGGATGGGAATAGTGTAGTCACTTTTTTTCCCCCCATAAAATTTTTATAGTACTTTTCAAAGCACTTTCACATTTATATTATTTAATCCTCACAATGACTCTGTGAGGTAGGTAGAGGAGGCATTAATATTATTATGTAAATAAATTAGAAAACTGAGGCAGGCCCAAAGAGACTTAATGATTTGCCCAAGGTCACAATTTTTTTTTTTCCACCAGAGCTAGGATCCAAGTTTCCTAAAATCTACTCAGTGTTTTATTCCGCTGTGATACTATGATGAATAGGTAGCGTATGAGTTAACAGAATGGCTTTTGATTCTAAATCACAACCATTAGGTACAATATTTCAGGAAACTTTCCCCAAATCATCTGGTATAGAACTGCAGGGTGTCTCGAGTTCTTTGAGTCAACTTTATACTCTTTTCCATGGCTGTCAAGATTGTCTTAAGGAGTATGGTTCTCTGAACAAATATTCTTTCCAAGTTTTGAATTCTCTAGTATTTAGTTCTTAGAAGGAATATTAAAACAGATGATTTCTGTCTTTGTGTTCACATTCCAAGAGTTAAGAATTGAGCATCTGGGTTTGGTTCAGTGTCTTGGCTTCTATTTCTCCTCTTCCTTGAATCCATCTCCTGCTGAAGCTCAAGTTCTTTGTCTTTTTTTTCCTGCTCCTTTTCTTCTTCTCCCCCAACTCCCCTACCTTCTTCTTGAATTCTTTATACTTGAGCATAGTAGACCGATTGACTCATAATACAAGAAAGGCAGTATAGCTGGACTGCAGATGTTCTGAATAAAAGATCTCCTTTAGTGGGCTACAAGCTCAACAGCATAATATAGCAACTAAAAGCCTAATAGGATTTAAACTGTATGGAGAGAAGCATGGTATCCTGGGGATTGACATCTCTTCTCTATCCTTCCTTTGTTAAATCACATCTGGCATACTATGTTCAGCTCTGGGCACCACATTTTAGGGAGATGAGGATTCAGGAAGGCTTTGATGTCATGCTGTGTACAAGGAACTAGGGATGCTGTGCCTGGAGAAGAGAAGACTTAGAATATATCTGACTTCAGGTTTTTGAAGTGTTGCCTTATTTAAAAGAAGAGATTTATTCTTTTTGCTGCCCCACCCCACCCCCACACCAGGGCAAAACTCAGAGCTTAGTGGGGAGTAGTGAACATGACATTAGGCAGACTTGGATTTAAATTCTGCCTAGAACACTTATTAGCTATGTGACCATGGGGAAGGTATTTAATCTCTCAACCTCAGGGTTTTTTTTTTTAAGTCTGTAAAATGGGGAGAATAATACTCGTAGTATCTTCTTATAGAGTTACTGGGAGGATCAAATGGGGCAATATTTGTGAAGTGCTTAGGAAAATTTAAAGTGCGATATAAATGCCAGCTACTATTATTATTAATTTTAAGAAAAGCTATTTTACTTCAGTTTTAAGAAAAATTTCCTAATAAATTGGAATTATCCAGATGGTAGAAAGGATGGGCTTGCCGTGGGAAGTAGTAGACCTCCCTAACTGGAGGTTATTAGGCAGAGGCTGGACAACCACTTGCCAAACCTGTTGTAGAGTTCATTCTTGTTCAGGTAAAAAGCATATTAGGTGGCTTTGAGGTTACTTCCTGCTTTAAGATTCTAGGATTCTGTCATTTGCCTTGCTATGTTAAACTGGGAATAAGATAGAGAGGGAGGAAACCTAAGTGAATATCCATGTTCTTTAGAATGCCCATATATCAAAAAGTAATACTTGATCCCTACCTTGTAGAGGTCTTGAAGAGATTAATAAGATGTTTTTGAAGTTCTTGATTTCCAGAGTACTATTACATTTTTTTTAAAGGTTGCTAGTTTCTGGGTCACAATTTTGAAAAAAAAAAAGAAATTCTATTCTAACCAAATAACACCTCAGCTATAGTTTTCATCAATGGCCTGACTCATCTGTGAATGCCTATGAATATCACACCATGGCTGACAGATTTTTTTCCCCCGTTCTGTGTTGGTTTCTCAAAGTGCTTAAATTATTACAACAATAGTAAGCAGTAGTGACAAACTGGACAAGAGTGAGAAATAGCAGTGGGGAAAAGAAAGAGGCAGGGCAGGTGCCTAAAGAGCACGCTTTCTTCAGTCTTGACTAATGCCATATTGACCTGCCCAAGGTGAAGGGAATCTTTGGCCACAGACTTGCCAGAGTCAGAACTGAGATACAAGGTCTATGCCTCAACATCTAGCCTCAATGCTATTTGTTTGAAATCCTTTGCCATTGCTCAATTTGCCAAAAAATGCCAAACCTTTGCATACCCCCTTGACCCACCAGAAACTATGGAGGTCTCTAAAGAAGCTTCTAGAGAAGATATACTTAACAATAAACTAAGGGGTGCAAAGCATCAAGGGAGAAACCCTCCATTTTCTGTACAACAGCAACACTGTTGTGATGAACAGTCGGTGAGTGTTTACTTTTCATTCTAAATATTTTTCTTTATACTCTTAGTACCATTACCTCTTATATAAATGAGTATTACAGTGACACAATGAAACAGGCTTCTCAATGCCATCAATGTCCATTTTGACAGCATTCTTATCACAATACAAAGTCACAGAATGTCATTACACAATGCTCAAATCATAAAATCTTACTAATTCCACTGATAATAAATGAAATTGACAACCCAAGAGAAAATGAGAAAATAAAAAAGCCTGCTGGGACCTATGTTGAGTGCTTGACATCATCTTTAAAATATCAAAAGGTAATTCTCTGGCAAATTGCAGCTTTTTCTCATAGCTTCATGAATTCCCAGCCCTTCAGCTAGGTGAAGGAATGTCTTCACAGTACACATTTTCCAAAAGTGAGAGTTTTCTCCTCAATGATGTTTAACAAAAAAGGTCTTGGCACCAAAAATTGCTTGGACGGCTAAACACTATATCAACAGAGCTTAAAGATAACCAGATTGTAAACTCTTCTGAACCCAGACCAGATTCATTGAAAAGAAATCGACATGGTGTTATAATTTCTAAAGGATGAAGGATAAAACATCCTATTGTTAATTAAAGAAAAAAACAACTCATCAACAACTAGAACAATTAAGACATTTTTTTCTATTCTACATCAGAGCTGTATTACAGCTTTTATATTTGGAACAGGAAAAAATAATCCATGGATACAGTATCCCTGCTTCCTTGCCCCCTATCCTTTCCACCTTAAATCTGATACAGTACCTTAATGCTGGAGTAAACAGTAACATCAATATTCCTATTTCCTTGTGCAGAATTGCAATTACTTGAAGTATGTTCATGCCTCTCTTAATAACGAAGAGTTATTAGATGCTAATAATAGACTAGTGACACATAGTGAAAGCAACTTTTCTTTCTGAGATAGTCACCAAAAATATATATATGCATATATATATATCATACTTGCTTTAAACTAAGTCCAACCAGCAAAAGATAAATCAAACTCTTCAGGAGTGGCGTACTTTCTGTCCTCTGTAGAGCATCTCATCCTTTACCATATTTGGTTGAATTTGGTCCAATATTTTAAAATGTCCAGAAATAAACAGTCCAAAAGACACTGTAGGCTCTTTAAGGCTAAGTCTTCCCAGTGTTTCTACAAGATAAAATATATCTTCTTTATTGGCCACATACTGCAAAGCAGGGGCCTTCCTTGGCAAAATGGCTAGTAGATTCTTCCCATCCCCAATAATTCTGAAGCAAGGGAAGGTAGGTATACTTCATGTTCTCTCCTGCAAATGAAGGAAAATACAATAAGCATTCTGTGCCCTCAAATCCATGAGCTTTGATGATAAATCAGCAGACCTAGAAGTTTCTAGTCTCCTCCTTACCCTGTCATTAATTTTCTTTATTTCTTCAGCTAGACCGTCTAGAGCAACATTCCCAAGCCTCTAGATTCTCTATCTTTCTGAAAGACTCTTCTTCTCTCGCTATTTGCCCTTCTCTCTATCTTTGTCCAGCTTCTCCCCCTTTTCATCTATCCCTTTCCTTCCCACACTGACCTTCATTAACCAGACATAATATAAAACTGAAATGTATTTTTAACCTTTGCATAGAATTAAATTTTATCTTTGCTTTTAGATTTTTTGTTTGTTTTAAATGGAAAAATCACAGCTCCATGATATTTGTCTCTCAAAGGATCAATGAAATTAAGTTTCCTTTTATTGTTCAGAGCGACTTCCAATAACCCAGGTTCTCATATACAGTGTGATATTTACCTACTCATGGTCACCCTATATGTCCAGGTAAATCTTGTCATTTTGAAGTGCAGAGCATCTCTCATACACTTTTCATTCTCTCCACATAGCCACAGAGGAAAGTCACTGGAAGGAGCAGGGGTAAGCCGAGAGAGTAGAAAAGTCCTACTATGCTAAAGTGGGATCTGAGCTCAGTTTTGAAGGAAAATCTTATCAAGTGCCACTTTCTGGAGAAGGCCTTTTTCCATCCCCCACAGCTGCTGATGCTACTCCTTTATAGTTACTTTATATGCTATAATAGAAATTGTTCTTTTTGTTCTTCTCATTCACTCTGCAATAGTTCATATATCTTTGAGATAACTGATTTCCTCACATTTCTTATAGATGGCACATCACAGAGAGTTTGCGCATGACTAAATCTCCCTGGATAGAGTCTAGAACATTTGTCATACCAAGTATCATGCTATTTTGTCCCATGTACTATCAGACTAAATGTGATAAACAATCAATTAATAAATAACCATTTTAACTTATTATAATATTGGCCATCTAAAGAGGATTACATGCAGAAGTTCTACACACAAATTATTAAAAAAATGAATATGTTTTCATTAAAAGAGCCCAAGTTATTGTTTACACAAAGAACTTACAGTCTATACCCTGGATGACTGCCCTGCACTCTCAAGGAATTTTACCATCTATCTTGCCACTGCACTTTCTGGCTCAGTAGACTTTATCACCAGCTCTGCCACTACTTCGCCCTTCCCCTCAGAACCTGGTATGTTGCCATCTGACCTGCCAATGGAATCTAAAGCCCTTTTGCCTTTCCATTTGCTCTGTCACAGAATCCTTTTTGTGTATTGTCTTTCCTAATTAGAATGTTAGCTCTTTGAGAGAAAGGACTATCCCTTTCTCCTAGCTGTATTGCCAGCAGGTAGCACAGTTGTTGGCACATGGAAAGCAATAAATAAATGTTTTTCATTCACTTACTGGTTCATTTATTCATTTCATAGATTCAAACATAACCATATCTAGCCACTTCTCATCCACATTTTGCATGCTTCAACTTCTTCCATCCCTTCTCTCACATATCATCTCTCTGTTCTTTCCATTTCCATCATTTACTTTTATCCTTATGTTCAAAAACTGAAAAAGGGAGTTGTGGTGGTGATGATGAAACTAAGGAAGGCTAAAATACATTTCAAGTGATTTCATGACATTCTGAAGTGTTCTAACACATTGGGACTTTATCATAAAAGAATTTCTATTATAGAGACATTGGCATTTTTTATTATTTTGCTAGGTTGGTCTGGCCCAGATGCATATCTGGTATATGGTTAAATCTTTAGCATAAGGAGTAGGGATGGAGTTTGGAACTGGGATTTCATTGGTATAGTAAACTCCTCGCTGAGGAAATGCATTCTACCAATATCAGGTGGCATCTTCTCTGCAATTTATAGTCTTAGAGAATTGCCCAGAGCACTCTGAGATTTGTGACTTGCCTATAATCAAACTGTCAATATGTGTGAATGAGAAGTCAGCCAAGTCTGAGCTCTGAGGCTGACTCTATCCACTGCCTCTCATTCTTCATTTCTAGATCTTCAAACAAATATGGCATATTCATAAGAGTTTCACTTTAGTAATCTTATCTCTGATGAGCTTTTCTCATTCATCAAGCAGCTTGCTTCATTCTACCAATGATCAAATATCTGTTTAAGTCACCACCTCTTTCAGCTGATGATAAACCATTACTTTTGCTCACTAGTGAGAGCCACATAGCCCTTTCTAATCAACAACAAAAGCATGCCTCGCTGTAGCTAGGAAGTAAAAGTTTCAGAGTATTGCAACAGATACGCCTCATAATCTTGAAAGGCCGATATGCTTCTATGTTTGAGACTATTAAGATTAAAAATAATAAAGACTGATATAAATATATAAATTAGTATTTTAATTAAAGCCATGCTGATAGATAAAGTCATTAGACCACGCGCTTGTAAGAATTCAAAACTGCCGCTTCAGCCATAATTACCTCCCCTCTCTTCCTGCGCCCAGTAGCTGAAGAGGAAGTTCAAAGTCACTACAGGAGTTTATATCCCTTCTCTTACGGCATCCCACTTTTTGTCTACCATGAGGAATCATGGGAAATGTAGTTTCAAAGTCTCCCACATATCCATAGAAAATATATATATACTTTTAGATGGCATTTCCCAAATTTCACTTTTACAAGACCACAACTGAAATATCATTCAGCAATAATATCTTGAGACAATTGAAGGGATTAAGACCTTATGAGCAATGTGCTACCTATCTCCATTTACTTTGACCGGACAATAGATAGAGTGCTAATCCTGGAGTGAGGAAGACCAGAATTCAATTATTCCTCACACATTTACAAGTTATATGACACCGGACAATTCGCCAAACCTCTCTCAGCCTCCATTTCCTTATTAGTAAAATGATAACAACAATAATAACACAAGCGTTATTGTGAGGATCAAATAAGGTAGCATGTAAAGCACTTTCAGATGTGTTATATAAATGCTATTTATTATTATCATCATTACTATCCTCAAACTGAGTCTTACGGCCCTTCTCTTACTTGCCTCTATACAATTCCACCTCTTCTCTGTAGTACCCCCCTTTACCTTGATAAAGACATTTCTAGCCATGTCTTCTCCAATCACAGATGACTCACCATCCCACCCCCAACTAACCAGAAATATTAAGTAGGTGCTCATATGCTTGGCATATTGCATGGCATCTCTAAAATATCCTCTTCGGTACTTACTGCTTAGTATCCTGAACTAGGACTTGCTAACATTCTCATATATCACATCGCTGATGCAGAACTGTCTCTTTTTCTTCATCCACATCAATTGTACGCACTGATGGATAAAAATGTATTGTTCCTGGAGTAAAAGAGAAATAGGAAATCTTCAGAAGCAGAACCTTTTTCAACATCATTCCAACACCATGATATCAAAATACCTTTCATCATCAATATGTCAACAGGCTATGATCATAGACCTTTGTAAAAGTTTGGTAGAGGGTTGACCTGCTACTTTGCACACAGGAGAAAGTTCAATACAGTTTCTCAAACTTTACCACGCTAAGACCTAGGCTGAAAAATGTCTTTTTTCAGTTCACTCATTCACTAATTCATCCAAAAGCATTCATCAAAGAATCTCATAATTCAAAGGTATCTTAAAAATCTATTACTTTAATGAGGGATGGTACAATAGAAAGATTGTATTTCATTTCCACTTAATTTCCAGTCAGAAGACCCACGTTTGAATCTCAGTTTCATTTATCACTTCTATAACACTGGACAAATTATTTAATGATGTCTTCGTTTCTCCATTTATAAAACACAAGTATTGGCTTTCAGCATAGGCTCAAAGCTAGAAAGGACCCGAGAGATCATCTAGTCCAACTCTTATTTTACATATGAAGACACTGGAGTTTAGAGTGGTTGTGATATGGCCAAGGTCCCACAGGTGGATAGTAGATGATTTCTAAGCTCTCTTTTAACTCTAAACTCTATGAACCTCTATAAGAAGCATGGATACTCTCTGTAACAGCAAAATTAATTTAATAATGAATGTATATTTATGACATCAACTTATTGCTTCATCATCTTATATTATCTCATTTGATCCTCCCAAAGCCCTGTTCTGGCTTAGTTAAAACTGGTAACGTGTGCCTGGGAAACTATAGGGTGCTGACGAGAAATATCAGCATTTTCAACAGATGAGAAACCAAACAAAATCCTTTAGTATTCATTAAGGAAAAAACTGGTTAAAAGAGGAAGCTCCCAAGTGCTGGGCCCTTCTTTCCTCTCCTCTTACTTGCCATCACAGCTACACTCCAGGTGAGTGGTCCCAACAGCTATCCTGTCTTTTCCCTCTTCAGGGCTTTGTTTCCTGTGGTCCTAAGTCTAGAGTTCTCCCCTCCCGTCCCCTACCACTCCCAGGCTTATTCTTCCATTTTTTCAGTCCTAGTCAACAGAATTACTCATTAAGGCCCTGCTGCAAATCTGTTAATTAAAAAAAAATGGGTAGCAACTGTTAAACAATGTGTGGCAAGTCCCGTAGTTCAGTGGTAGGCTGAATATAATTCAAAGGGAACCTTTTAAGGCCCTATAAGTGAGAGTAGGGAGAGTTAGGGAAGGGGAGAGGAAGGGAGGGAAGAGAAGAAAGAAGAGGAAGGAAGAAATGGAGAATTTAGCAGAAAAAAAAACCAAGAGTGGCTATTTTTCTAAATTCTCCTGACATCTAGTGGTCTAATCATGCAAAGCGTTATAGAAGAAAACCATTTTTGTTCATTTGAAATTTTAAAAAGATGAAGAAAGCATTCCACTCAGAATTCCACCCACACGCACTACTTAGAAAAACGAGGTCATTGTCTACCTGAAGTTAAGATGTTCAGAGCCAAACTGATTGACTAGGATTAAGAGAAAGGAGCCTGGGGTGTCTGCGCCCACAGTGATTCATGCCTACTCAACTTTTCCGCAAGCCAGATCCCAAGTACTTTCAGGCTGCTGGCTGGCACCATTTTTTGATTCCTGGTATCACACCTTTCACAGGGAGATCTGTATTCCCAAACCACAAAGTTGGCAGGGGGGACAGTTCAAAATAAAGGGAAAGAATGTAGATGCACATTTATGGGAGGCTTTGTCACAGTGTGAAAAAATGAGAGATCCATTTAAATGCATGAAGGAAACTTACCAGGGATAGGAAAGGAATGGGGGGTCGGGGTTTCCTTCTGAAATTATATGCCTGATGTAGATTAGTTGGCAATCCACCCACCAACCAGCCATTAGTTGTGACATTTGCATAGAGCAAAAACTAATGACTAATTCACTGAGTCAAATTCATTTTTAACAATTTAAACGAAATTTGGTCATGACTTTTACATGCTTCATTTTGTCACATTTTTTTTCCTCCCAGGTGGAAACATTCTTGTTTAGATACCTTGGTTTAGTCATAAAAGTTTTAACTTCTCTGGATCCCAGTTTTCTTTTCTGTTGAATGAGGTGGTTGGGTTAGTTAACCTTGAGATAATTTCTACTTTTGAATTCTCAGATTCCATGATAATTCTCTATCAAAAGAATCTGAGCCCAATAAAAATGAGATCATTAAAAAAACAAGTTTACTTCTAGAGACAGTGTGATGGTGATTAGAGTGCTGGACGGGGATTCAAATCCGCGAAATAGGATTGAGAACCAGACTTAGAGACAAAAGGTCCTAGGTTCAAATCTGGCCTCAGATACTTCCCAGCTGTGTGACCCTGGGCAAGTCACTTGACCCCCATTGCCTACCCTTACCACTCTTCTGCCTTGGAACCAACACACAGCATCGATTCCAAGACAGAAGGAAAGGGTTTTAAAAAAAAGTGAAATAAAAGCATGTTTACCCATTTTAAGGTATTACATACATGCCAGTTATTAAAGGCTTCTTTTATGGTAGGAAGACAGCAAAATACACAAAAACACAATCATAGCTAAAACCAGGGTATTTGTTGTACTTTATTCATGTAAATGATTTGTTCCCTTCTGAGAGCAACATTTAAAAATACATATTAATCTTACCTCTGTCTGCACCATGGACATCCTGTATGACCTCATGTCTGACACCAGGCCCAAAATGTCAACATACTCATGATCACAAACGTGTTGTAAGAGTCGATCAAGGGCTATGAATGTCCCTGTCCGTCCCACACCAGCACTGCAATGTTATTCAGACAATTTGATTTATTGTTGAATATTATCAGATATTTTTCTAAAAACAATACTAAGCTAGCACCACTGGAGAAAACGTTATTTATGTTCTCCCACAGTATTTTCCACTTACTTTAATAGTAAGAAAAAGCTATATTCTCTCCAGAGATGCATTTACTGTTCCTGGTGTGTTTTTGTTTTTCCCCCTGGAAGATTGCTTTTGCATTAACTTATTAAAAGGTGAAGATCACAATGGCTCTTTGTTCTCTAAAAAATAAGTGACTTATTGAGCTTTTCATGTATGCACAGCACTGCTAAAGTTTATTGGAGTATAAACAAGTTGAAGATATGGTCAATGTCTTTGAGAGACATATATTAAGCTTATATGCATAGCCAGATTCCCCATCTCTTACACACTGACTCAGAATCAGTTCCTGCAGGAGGTTCAGCCTTCCCCAATTGGTTGTTATATAAATAACATCTCTGGGTCTTTTCCTCTGTCTTTGGTCCCTTTGAGATATGTGGCTAGTGCATCACAAAAGACCTGATTCTAAATTAACCCAGAGCTATAGTCCTGAGATATTCTCAGTATGAAGGCTGGGTGACAGACTGGAGTGACAGTAGATCCCTAAAGACTGGCATTCACTTGATAGCAGATACAGGAATTCTCCTGGAAGTGAGAGTCTTTAGTCAATCCTAGAATAGTTCTTTCTTGAAGGACCTCTTAGATAGTTACCTCTAGATGGAATTGGATATCTGGATTGAGTGTCATCCAAATATCAGACCCAAGGACTCTCTTAGAACCATGGAGTTGGGGTAGGGATGGGATTAACATGGAGGAAATATGCCCCAGGGAATTTCCCTGATAATATTTCATGTTATCTGGGTGAGTTAGTTTTTTCTTCTCTACTACCAGACAATTGTCTCACATTTTTACTGAAAAATCCAAGCTAGAGTGGTATTGAGAGAAAAATAATAGAGCCAACATATTCTATATTTCTGGTATTTGATCTATGAGCATTATAGGCTGAGCTGAAGAATATGAGATTTCAAAAGAGGAAAAATTCTAGATCGAGAAATCTGGACTCAAATTGCATATAATGGACTTAAAGAGTTAAAAAGGCTTTGTGGACATATAACCATAGGAAAGGTCATGTCTAGAGTTAGGCAGGAGATAGACAATGACAATGACCATTGGGCTTAATTTACTCTTGTGCTTTTTTAGATTCAAGCTCAAAGTATCTTGGTCTTAAGAGCTTTGTAGAGTTTTTGTGGCAGAGTATCTTTGAAATGAATTTATTGCTACACTGAAAAGAATGATGAATTTAGAGTGATCAGACCTGAGTTCAAAATCTGCTTCTGTTACTTATTACCTATGTGACTGGCAAAGATATAACTCGTTTGGGACAATTTTTTAATTTTTTCATCACTAAAATGAGAGAGATGGATTAGAGGACCTAGAAGTCCCTCTTCTCTATGTCTATTTCTATGATCCTATTATGAACTTGAAAATAAGCTGTTAATATTAATGTTTCCATATGCAAAGGAGAGAAAAAGAGTTAAATGGTACATATCAAACTTAACATGGCATTACTAACACTTTCTTGCTTGCTTGTGTACCATTCTGAATATTCTTTTGATTCTTTTTGTGTATTTTAAACTGTTTCTTTAATATTTTTCTTCATTTTTTGTATCACTCTCATACCATCCCACTTTTCCCTACAAGTCTTTCCTTTCTCCCCAAAAAGTCTTCCCTTGTAACAAAGAAATATAGTTAAACAAAACAAAATCGCATATTAGTTGTGCTGAACAGGTGTACCTCATTCTATATCTACAATTCATCATCCCTCTGCCAGAAGGTGAGAAGCATGATTTATCATTGGCTTCCTGGAATGGTCATTGATTGATCTTTTCATAGATCAGAGTTAGAAGTTTCAAAGTTGTTTTCCTTTACAAAATGTAGTCCCTATATAAATTGTTCTCCTGGTTTCTATATTCCACTCTATATCAATTCACCCAAGTTTTCTCAGATTTCTTTAAATCTATTCCTTTCATTATTTCTTAATCTCAAAAGCAGTCCTTTAGTTTCAAATAGCATGATTTGTATAGTCATTCCACAATAGATATTATCCACTTTTTCTAGTTCTTTGTTATGTCAAAAAGTGTAGTGTATAAACAGATGTCCACAGAGATCCTTTCTCTCTTTCTTTGAACTCTTTGGGGTTATGGACCTAGCGTTGGTATTGCTGAATATGTAAAACTTGGGGATTTTTTTTTGCCTAGCTCCCAATTACCTTTCACAATAGTTAAACTAATTCCCAACACTACCAACACTACATATATCTCTGTCCTTTCAGAGCCTCTCAAAACATTACCATTTTCCTTTTTTGACATCTTTTCTTGGGAAATAAAGTACTCAGTGATACAGCTTTTCTGTCCCTCACCTAGGGGCAGCTTCAGCAACCAGGAAATGGTTTAAAGATTAGAAATAAGCCAAAAGGCACTAATTAGCTAAACTCTGGTTCTGTGTTCCAAAGAGGTTAGGCTGTGGCAAAGAATCTCCTTCTAGAAAGGAAAGCACATTATAGCCAAGGCTCTGAAAATAATATACAGATCATTCTTTAGGAGGAAAAAAAAGTTAGGCAAGCATTTCTCCTATTTTGATGACTGAGTGCCTGTTTCCTATGAGACTGAGAGGAAAGAAAGTTTAAGGACTTTATTTGAAATAAGCCATGTTGGAGCTTACAACTCCTATTGGGAAAATATGACCCCAACTAAGTATTCCAACTGGAAAACAAACAATAGGTCCTCAGCTTGTGCTTAGTAGAGGTACATGGGACCAATGGGATAATGTTGATGAGCAGTTATACAAAAGCCAAAGGAAGCAATGCCCAACAGATATCATTCCAGCAAAAACTAATACAGAGATTGAATGCCATGTGAGATTAGTGGGGAGCAGGCCTAGAAGGAACAGCAAGATGAAATCTCCAGGGAAAGCCAAGTGGCTAAATGGGTAGAGAGCCAGGTCTGATGATGGGAAGTCCTGGGTTTAAATCTGTCCTCAGACACTTCTTTGCTATGTGACTCTGGGCAAGTCACTTAACCCCAATTGCTCAGCCTTTACTACTCTTCTGCCTTGGAATTGATATCTTAAAATCAATTCTAAGACAGAAGGTAGGGGCTTTAAAAAGGTGATATATTCCAAAATCTTGCAATATCAGAAGCTTAAGTTTTCTTTTCTCCATGTATGCCAGAGACACACACATCCCCTACTTGTGTGCCTCTCTGCTCATGTACCCAGGTTTCCTAAATTTATGCCTTTCCTTATATGTACCCTTGCCATATGTCTTTCCTATTGGTACACGTTTCGACCTATATTCCCTGTGCATGTCCCCTTTCCCCATTGTGGGTGAGTGTACCCCAAGTAGCTGGGGAAAACATTTTATTGTTGCTTTTCTCATTTTGCTATTTCATCAAACCTCTTTCTCTTGAATCAACTGTGTTCCTTGACTGATGAACAAAGACAAGCACATTGCTATCATTTGAGTGGATATAGATCCATAGGGTGCCTTGATAGGAAGATATACTTTGTGAGCTATAGGATGCTACAAGTTATAATTTCTTGCTTTTTCTATTTTCTTCTTTTTCTTCTCATAAACCATTTTTACCAGATTAAATAATACCTTTCTAGGAAAGCAAAATTTGCCAGCTTGGGTAAAGAAACCTACCCTTTTCATATCACTAAAGGAATTGACAACTTGGACCCCTCCTTAAGCAGGTTTATTTTCTCTGCTTCAACATGTTAATATGCCTTGGGAAGGAGCTATTTTGACATTTGTTCATAGCAGCAACTTGATGCAGGAGAAATTATTTTCTTTCAAGGGCCATTCATTCAGATTCATCACATATGTTGTTTAGTTTTTCATCATGTCCCATTTTGTGACCCTCTTATGGTGTTTTCTTGGCAAGGATACTAGAATGGTTTGCCATTTCCTTTTCCAGAAGATTAAGGCAAATAGGAGCTATTATTTGCCTAGGGTCACACATTTAGTAAATATCTGGGGTTGAATTTGAACTCAGGTATATCTGATGTCAGGCCCAGACCTCTATCTACTTGCCCTCTAGCTGCCTCTTTGACATATACTGTACTTCAAAGGCTTCATGAACTCATCAGTGACCTCTCATCTATTACTATTACTGGTACAGGTCAGAGCCTATCTATATTGATTCTAAGAGTTTAAAAAAATAATTATTATAAAAGTTTTCTTCAATTTTGCAAGTATGATCTAGCTTCTCTCTTACTCCTAGGCAACTCTGAACCTCACTTGATGTATATCTTCAATACAGATCTAACATACATGCATTTATGTGCTCCCATCCAAATGCATGTCATCATAAAGGAATATGTATTCTTCACCCATTTTTTCCTGTGTATATTACTAGACCAATCTCTTGAGTTGCCATTAAACAGGAACAAGGATTTCAAAAAGGGCCATCTGTTATGCCTTCATTGAGAAAAATAAACTCAGTGGTTCAAAGGAAAATAGGAATGAAGAGATTACCTGCAGTGTATGATCATGGGGCCCCTGGTCTTTGTGGATTGCTGTCGGACCATCTGTACAAACTGCATGATGCTTTCTGCAGCATTTGTAGTGGGCACACCATGGTCAGGCCAGGCAGTGTAGTTAAAATGCATGACATCTTGCACCTCATCAGCCTTTTTTGGGAAGATGACAAAGAGTAAGTGTTTCAGTCCACCTTCTTTATGATTCAAGCACATAATCAATTAATAAATGCTTATTATTTAAAGATGGAATGTCCTACGTTCAAATCTGACTTCAGACTCTTCCTAGGGGCATGACCCTGTGCAAGTCACTTAACCCCCATTGCCTAGCCCTTACTATTCATCTGTCTTGGAACCATTGCAGAGTATTGGTTTTAAGATAGAAGGTAAGGGTTTTAAAAAATAAATGCCTACTATGTGATATGCACTGTGCTAGAAGCTACGGGTTCAATGAGAAGAATCAAAGTCATTTTCTTGCAGCTCATACTCCATTGGAGACAATATGTACTTTGTTACAAAATAAATACAGATTATTTGATGAAGAGACACTATCAGGATTGGGAGGAATTTGGAACTGTGAAGTTTCTCAAATATAATCCAGCCTGGTTTCTCTCTTTTTAAAAAAGTTAAATGCATATTATTTACTAGCGCATTATGTAAAACATTAAGTAAACATTCAATTAACAGATAATTATAATGCAAGCCCTTATGTGGCAATCCAAATTTATTGAACTATTGATGCTAAGTTATACAAAAATTGCACCACTTAAAGTGAGGCTTTTGATTTACATTTATCCACCTCCAAGTAGTTGTAGCATGAGGTTGGTCAGTTTAAATACTGTGGTTCCCTATGGAATAGGAGTTATAGAAAAGGCCTCTTATAGGAGATCACACTTAAGTACCATGTACTAAGCTCATAAATTTAGAGCTCCAGTGGAAGGATAAAGGTGCCTCAGTTTTACTTTTCACCACTTTTTAAAAATTCAAAGATATTTTGTTTTTCCCAGGTACCTGTAATAACAATTTTTAACATATGTTTCCAAAATGATAAGATTCAAATTGTCTCCCTCCTCCCTTTCCCTTCTCCCTCTAAGGGATGGTAAGCAATTTGTTTTGGAATATACTTGTATTATCATGCAAAACATACTGCCATATTGGTCATTGTTGTAAGAGAATACTCATATAAAACGAAACCCACCAAATAAAGGCATAAATAAACTCCTGTGAAAGACAGTATGCTTTGATCTGTATCTGATTCCAACAGTTCTTTCTCTGGAGGTGGACAGCATTTCTTTGTCATAAATCATTCATAATTGTCTTGGATCATTGTATTCCTGAGAGTACCCAAGTCTTTTATAGTCGATCATTGTATAATGTTGATGTTATTGTGTACAATGTTATCCTGGCTCTATAATATTTTTACTCTTATTTTCAGTTCCAAGTTCTTTCCCTTCTCTCCTCCTACCCATTGAAAAGTCAAGAAATATGATATCCATTATACATATAAAGACATGAAAAATGCATTTCCTCATTATACATGTTCTTAAGGTAGGAAGCAGAAAAAATAAAGAGAAAAATTTAAGCTTCAATCTGCATTCTGAATTCATCAGATCGCTATGCAGCATGTGTCATTAGGAGTCCTTTGGTATTGTGGTGGCATTGATCAGAGTTCCTAAGTCTTTTACAATTGATTATTATTATAATATTGCTGTTACTGTATGCATTGTTCTCCTGGTTCTACTCATTTCACTTTTCATCAGTTCATATAAGTCTTCCCAGGTTTTTCTGAAACCATCCCCTTCATCATTTACTATAGCATAATAATATTCTATTATATTCATATGCCATAGCTTGTTCAACCATTCCCCAATTGATGAGCATTGCCTCAGTTTCCAATTCTTTGCCATAACAAAAGTGCTGTTACAAATATTTTTGTATGTATGGGTCTCTTTTCTTTGACCAAATAGTGGTATTATTATGTCAAAGGGGATAAAAAGTTTTATAGTCATTTGGACAGTTACAAAGTGTTCTCTAGAATGGTTAGATGAGTTCACAAATGCATTACTATACCTTTCCACGTTCCCCTGTCCCCTCAAGTATTTGTCATTTTCCTTTTTTTGTCATCCTAGCAATTCTAATGTCTGTGAGGTGGCACCTCGGAATTGCTTTAATTCCATCTCTCCAATTATTAGTAATTCAGAACTTTTAAAAATATTACTATTGATAGCTTTCATTTCTTCCTCTCAAAACTGGTTATCATTTGGGGAATGGCTACTATTTTTATAAATTTGGCTCAGTTTCCTATATATTTAAGAAATGAGACTTTTATCAGAGAAACTTGATGTACATTTTTTCTTAGTTTCTGCTTTTATTCTAATTTTGACTTCATTGGTTTTGTTTGTAAAAAAAAGAAAAACTTTGTATAATCAAAACGATTAATTAAGTCATTTTTAGTTCTTCTTTTCTCATGAATTCTTACACTATCTATAGATTTGATGAGTAATTTTTTCCATGCTCCCCTAATTCACTTATATCATCCTAATGTCTAAATCATATATCAATTTTTACCTTATCTTGTTATACTGTAGCCTTGGTCTAAGTTTAGTTTTGACCAAACTCCTTTCAGATTTTCAATGTAGTTTTTGAAAAAGAGTGAGTTCTTGTCTCAATAATGTAGATCTTTGGTTTTTAACAAACACTAGGTTGCAAGGCTCATTTGTTTCGTATTCCTGCATCTATTGGCTACTTAATCTATTCCACTGATCAATCACTCGGTTTTTCATCATATCAAATTTTCTTGATGATTACCACTTGTGTAACATAGCTTAAGAACTGTTACTACTAGACTCCCTTCCTTTACACAATTTTTTTCATTGATTCCATTGCTAATATTGACCTTTTATTACTCCAACTGAATTTTGTTATTATTTTCTCTATATCTAGTTCTCTTATCACTAGTGATTTTTTCTACTTCTTTTTAGTAATATTTTATTTTTCCCAAGTACATGAAAAAATCATTTTTAACATTCATTTTCTCACATTTTGAGTTCCAAATTCTCCCCTTCCCTACAGTAAACAATTTGATATAGATTTTCTATGTGCTATTATGTAATACATATTTCTATATTTTCCTGTTATGGAAGAAGACACACCACTAAAGAAAAAAAAACACTCCTAATAAAGAAAATAAAGTGAAAAATGATATGCTTTGATGTGCTTTCAGACTCCATAAGTTCTGCCTCTGGTCGTGATAGCATTTTCATCATGTTTCCTTTGATGATATCTTGTATTATATTGTATTGATGATAATAGCTAAGTAAATCACAGCTGATAATCAAAAAATATTGCTCTTATGATCACTAAAGAGTTTCAAGTCAAAAACTGATTATTTCTTTTTAGGGATCTTATAGAAGGGATTAATATATAAGGCTAGAGAATTAGAATAAGTGATTTCTAAATACATAGTTTTTGTATATAGTTGGGGAGGTTTATTGCCCCAATCACCCTACAAATAGGGGAAGAAATATTGTGACCAGATGGCGGGAAATATAGCTAGTATATGATTAGGTTGCTGAAGTTCAGGTGAAGATATCAGTGAAGAAAGTTTACTGTCCAATATTAACCCTCAAAAAGAGGAATAAGGTCAGGTATTAAAATGTGACCTTGATCCTTATTTTTAAACAAAGTGTTTTAATGGGAGTCATGAAAAGTAAAAAAAATGGTAGCAGCTATTGAGATATTGACCAGACTCTTCCTTAAACATCTGATCTCCAAAGATTTTTGAGAATGTGGTAGCCAGGAAAGATATTGTGAAGGCAGAATCTACAAGACTTGTCAACTGAGTTGCAGCAATGCACATAACTGGAGAAAAGCAAGAAACAATTCTCATGACCTCTAGATGGTATTTATAAAAACCTTAGTTAGGCATTTGACTCCACTAGAGAGTTCAGAAGTCATGTGCTACTGAATAACTTTGATTTTTTTAGAGAAGTTCATGATGCAGGGAAATGGATAGAGTGCTGAGCTTGGAACAAGAAAACTTGTATGAATTTTTTTTTTCTGATACTAACTGTGAAACAATGCTACTTAACCTTTTTAAGGCTTGATTTCTTCATCTGCCATGTGGAGATGGTGATATCATCCATGCTTATTTCATAGGGATTTTGGGGAAGATATAATGAGATCATATATAAAAAGTACCTTGAAACCCTTATAGAAATATACAAATGTTTATTGATATTATTAATGATTGTGAAATGTTGATCCCAGCATAGAAGTCACTTAATAAATCTATTTATATGTGCAACTGAGACAGGTAATATTTTAAATCCAACACAGCACAAGTCCTCATGTGGTCAGCAAGACTGCAAAAGGAATCAGCAAAGTTTAACAGGTCAAAAGTCCCTGGATAAAAAGACTCTGACCATATTCTTTGTCCCCCAGTTCTTATACTGTGGTTTCCCAGGTGTTCAAGTGTTGAACGTTTGAGCATAATGATTATTTCTCAGTAGATTTTGCCACAGCACCTACCATAGAGCCAGTTGAAAGATTTAATTTCTATTTGTTCTAGGCCTTCAGGATACACTGTTGTACCAAACAAATGAGAAAAATTAGTGTGGACTTCCAGGTTAAGATGGCAGCAGAGTAAAAAGCAGCTGCTTAACCTCTCCTAACTGAAACATATAGGACTCCTCAAGGGGACATATAAACAAATCCAGATGAATGAAGGGACCCCACAATAGGGTGCAGCATTGAAGGTACGTGGGGAGGGGATCAATACTATTATAAGAAGGAGAGGAAGAGAGCAATAAGAGGTAATATTTAAACCTTAGTTTCAATGGAATTAACCCTGAGAGGGAAGAGTTGCTATATCCATTGAGATATAGAATTCTATCTAACCCTGCTGAGAAAGTCAGAAGGGATAAACCAAGGGGAGCAGAGGAGTGGGGAGATCAAGAAAGGGAGGGGAGGAGAAGGGAGAGGGAATTCATTAGGCCTTAAAAATAAAAAGAGGGGAATAACAAGGGAGAGGGTAGAAAGGGTAGTAAATAAAGGGAGGGGACAAGGGTTACTGGTTTAAAACAAATCACTGGTTTAAAAGAAGGGGTGTAACTAAGAGAGGATACCAAAATGTTGGGGAATACACAACTGATAATTATAACTCTGAATGTGAATGGGATGTTTGATTACACTAAATTAAAAAGCTTTTGTACAAACAAAAACAATGCAACCAAAATCAGAAGGGAAACAACAAATTGGGAAAAAAATCTTTATAACAAAAAACTCTGACAGGGGTCTAATTACTCAAATATACAAGGAGTTAAATCAATTGTATAAAAAATAAAGCCATTCCCCAATCAATAAATGGGCAAGGGACATGAATGGGCAATTTTCAGATAAAGAAATCAAAACTATCAATAAGCACATGAGAAAGTGCTCTAAATCTATAATAATTAGAGAAATGCAAATTAAAACAATGCTGAGGTACCACCTCACACCTAGCAGATTGGCTAAATGATAGTAGGGGAGAGTAATGAATGTTGGAGGGGATATGGCCAAATTGGGACATTAATGCATTGTTAGTGGAGTTGTGAACTAATCCAACCATTCTGGATGGCAATTTGGAACTACGCTCAAAGGGCTATAAAAGAATGCCTGCCCTTTGATCCAGCCATACCATTGTTGGGTCTGTACCCCAAAGAGATCATAGATAAACAGACTTGTATGAAAATATTTATAGCCGCAATTTTTGTGGTAGCAAAAAACCGGAAAATGAGGGTATGCCCTTGTATTGGGGAATGGCTGAACAAACTGTGGTATATGCTGGTGATGGAATATTATTGTACTAAAAGGAATAATAAACTGGAGGAATTCCATGTGAATTGGAAAGACCTCCAGGAATTGATGCAGAGTGAAAGGAGCAGAGCCAGAAGAACATTGTACACAGAGACTGATACACTGTGGTAAAATAGAATGTAATGGACTTCTGTACTAGCAGCAATGCAATGACATAGGACAATTCTGAGGGATTTATGGAAAAGAATGCTACCCACATTCAGAGGAAGAACTACAGGAGAGGAAAAACAGGAGAAAAGCAACTGCTTGAACACATGGGTTGAGGCGGACATGATTGGGGATGTAGACCCAAAACTACCACACCAATGCAACTATCAACAATTTGGAAATAAGTCTTGATTGATGACACATGTTAAAACCAGGGGAAATGCGCAGCAGCTATGGGAGGGTGGGAGGTTGGGGAGGGTGAAAGAGAAAGTAAGAACATGAATCATGTAACCATGATAACTTTTCTAAAAAATAAAAATTATTTTAAAAAAATAAATAGAAAGTACTAGGGAAAAAAGAAAGAAAAATTAGTGTATAATGATCACAGAAAAATGAAGTAAGTTAAACATTTTATCCCCATTTTCACTTCAAAGTGATCGTCATAAGTACATTTTGCCAATATTTGATTCCAATCACCAAAATTATATCTTTCAAAATATGATGAATCCCGTGATTCTCTTGAAGAAGTCCAATGGTCTCATTCCCTTTTGTGAAAAATTCTAGTGGCTTCCTATCCAATGTTAAAATCAGACAAATGAATTTCTCTGTGATCTAGGAAACATATATTAACTGAGTGACATGGGAAAAGAACCTGTTCCATACTTCTTAAAATATTCTTTCCAAAAGCCCAGGATGGATTTCAGGGAAGCAGACGATTGCTCTATACCTGATGGCCTTTCCATCAGAGACAGTGAAGAAGAGAACCAATGAGTTCTGAAGCTGGGATCAAGAGCATCAATTTATTTCATTGATGAGATGTTTCTATATTAGCTAAGTGAATTACTTTGAGAAATAAATATATCTCCAAAGGTAACACTTGCTATGCTGCTAGCTTGATATTTTGCTAAATTACTAATGCATTAAAAATAATCATTATTGTCAACCTCTTAGTAGAATCCTTTTCTTTTTTTTTCTATTATGGATAGCAATCCAAATTAAATCAACAAATATTCACTAAGACCTGATATGAGTAATGTTTCTATCATATAATTAGGTGAAAAGGGCTATTTTTGAGGGAGAGAAAAGGCATTAAAGCAACCTAATGAATATTTCTCTTTTATTATATTTTCTACCTTATTGACTCAATTCAATTTATTTTTACAAATGTGTATTGAGCACTTTTGTAATGACATTAAAGTCTTTTGAACAGGTAAATGACACAAGAGAGCTATGTATGAGGAAAATTATTCTAGCATCCATGTGTAGGAGGAACTGGAGTTGGGAGGAAGCTAAGGATAAGGAGTGCGATTCATATCAGCAGAGAATTAGAAGCTGAAAGGGACTCTAGAGATCAAGTCCAACTCTCTCATTTTATAGATGAGGAAGCTGAGGCACAGACAGTAAGTGATTCCCCTTGGGTCACACAGCTAGTAAGTATTCAAATTGGAATTTGAACCCAAATCTTCCTCACTTTACGTCTAATGCTCTAACCACTATTCCACACTGCCTCCAGCACAGGAGATAAAATATTCTTCAAGTAAGCTAGTGATCAGCTAGGTTTTATTAGGATAGTAGCAATAGAAATAGGAAGAAAGAGTAAGATATCCATAAGGGTCCTCTTCTTTTTTTTTTTTTTTAATACTCTCTCACCTGATCTTATTATGCTTTTTAGTACTTAAGTCTCCTCTACTTAGCCCCTTCCTAGTTTGTTAGACTTCTTATAATCTATTTCCCTCCACATGTGATGATCCTGTCTGCACTGGTTGGCTTGTAGCTCCTTGAACACAACTGGTTGCTGACCATTCCTATATGCTTTGCCCACTCAGCCTCAGCTTTTTAGTTAACCTAGTTTTTTTTTTTTTCAAGACAGCTCAAAGCCTTTCTTCAAAAGAAAGCCTTTCCCAGTCTCCCAAGCTGCTTAATGTCCCTTCTTTCAGATCTCATTTTGTCTACTCTGTATATATTCACATGCTACTAGAATATATGCATCCTCATTGGGAAATTAAGTCCAGGCAGAATAACAATTGCTGTTTAGATACTTGATTAAAAGATCAGAGGTGATGTTTTGGAAAATGATCTATAGAGGAATGAGCAATGGATTGATTGTGCTCCCTTAGTTGCTATATTAGCCTTGGTAAATAATTTAACTTCTCTGAGCTTTAATTTACCTGACTGTAAAGTGAGGATAATAATATTTGTACTACTACTTCTTAGGATTGTTTGAAAGGAAGTGCTTTTTATAAGCTGTAAAAATTTTATTTAAACATGATTTATATTATTATTTAGTTATTTGTTATCGTTGTTATCATTATCCTATCACAGATTTAGTTGAGTATGATAGCTTACACAGTAACCTCTTGGTTATTAGGTATTCTTGGGAAATAGAAAGATTTCATTAATAGTATATCCCCCTGACCAATGTTCAAATAATTAGGAGAGAGAGAGGGGACCAGCATTTGTAAGAGCTGCTAGGTCCCAAGCACTCTGCTAAATGCCTTACAAATATTATTTCATCTTATCACATAATCAAAACTGTGAATTAAGAAAATGAATCTGGCATCTGTGTGTGGAAGGAATTGAAAAGGGGAAGGGAAGGAACTAAGGACAAAGAGCTCAATTCATAGGATCATAAAATTTAGCATTAGAAGGAGCTCAAAGCTGGAAGATATACTTAGCAATCAAAAAAATACAAATCTATGGTAAACATAATCACTTTTTGATGACTTGGAAGTACATCGGAGTGCCATAGACATCAATTTTCATTGTCCTAGGGATGTGTAAAAAGCTGTTTGATAGGTTTTCTGAGATTTTGTTCTAACCCATAACTTCCTCTTCTTCCTTCCTACTATAGAACCTCTTCCTCATTTTTACTTCTATTCTCTTGACCCTTCTCTAGGATCCAGACTCCCTCCCTTTCCTCTCTATGCTTTCTTAGTCGATAATTTATCTGAGGATTTCCAGATCTTTTTTTTAAATATTCCCCAGTGTTTCTCCTAAGCCATGGTCCCAAATCATTAAAATTTAAAATTGAATGCCTCATAGATGACTCAAACTAGATGCAAAAAAATCTAATACTCTATACTCATCTAATACTCATCTAATACATGTCCAAAGCAAAACTCATTATCTTTTCCCAAAAACAACCTATGTTTTTCCAAATTTTTCTAATACTGCTGAGGGTATAGCAAATCTTCCGGTCACAATGGGTTCCAAAACTTCTCCAACACTTCTCTCTTATTCACCTCGAATATAGAAGCACTGACTAAATGTTGTAATGTTTTTCTCTATAACATGTCTCACATAGGCATCACCATAATTCAGACTCTAATAATCCTTTTGCCTGTACTATTTCAATAACCTTCTGATTCATCTCCCTGCCTCAAGTTTCTACATATTCCAATCCATTCTCTGCAAAGCTGACAAAGTGATTGTCTTAAAGCTGATAGGACTGATGTGTCATTCCCTCTAGGCACCTCCTGACCCAACTTATTTCGGTGACTCTCAAGTATTTCCATGATCAAATAACAAATTATTCATATGACATTTAAACCTCTTTACCACTCAGACCCTTCATCTTTCAATTCTTACATTCCAGACATTGTATGGTAGAGCCATACTGAACTGCTTACTGTTTTTCAACCAGGATCCTCCATTTTCTCTTTCTTTGCCTATACATAAATAGTTCCTCAGGCCTGGAATACTCTCCATCTCAACTTCCAATCCCTGACATCTTTTCACACTAAGTTTGAATGTCACTTCTTAGCTTCCTTGCCTCCTTCCATATCCTAGTACCATTCTGTTTGCACTCATATGTTCTGATTTACATTCCATAGGAATATAAGCTCCTTAAGGGCAGAGATTGCTTCTGATTTTGTTTAGCACAGGTTTGCACATAGGAAGCCCTTAGCAAATGCTTGATTGAATGATCAATGGACCCATAGCACCCCAATCCATATTGAATGGAATAGAAACTGTAAAGTGAAAGTTCACCTATAAGATTATATCCCGGAAGAATTTACCCATTAAATTCTATAGGCATTAAGGTCTTGCTTGATTGCTAATCTCATCCCCTGATAATTGCAGAAAATTCCCAACTTTTGTGGCAAAGTAATGTGATCCCTGACACTTACATAGCTGATCCGGAAACTTCTATAGGCCCAGTCACTTTGCTCCTCTTCAGAGGTCATCTCCACAGTAATGTCTCCATAAGTAATGGGTTCTTCAGTAAAGGGCCAGTAATGATCACATTTCACCTGGAACAAAAAAAAGGATGTTTGCTTCAAGAATTACAATAAGGATGACTGATAATAAACCCATCAAGGTTTTTAGAGAAAAAAAAAGGCAACTTATAATCTTATTTGATTCCCTCACTCTCTGATCTTCAGAGTTAGAGGTGGGACTTCATCTTAGATTAAAATCCTACCTCTGACTCTTATGAAGCCCCCTTAACATCCTTGGATCCCAGTTTCTTTCCCTGTAGAATGAAGGGGTTGGTTTTCATAACCTCTAAGATCTCCACTAATTCTACATGTATGATTGTCTTAAAAGAAGAGAAAGTGTGGTTAGAAATAATGCAAAACAGACAGGAATAGATGAATTAGAGTTAAAATTTAATTTTATAATCATTTAAATATTTTTTCACAGAATCATAGATGCAGACTTGGAAGTTACTCTGAAGTTACATCTAGTCAAACTCTCCTCATTTCATAGATGAGGAAACTGAGTCCTGGAAAAGAATCTTTATTCAGAAAGTAATTAGCAGCCATTAATTAGCAGACCCTAGACTCAAGCCAAAGTCTTCTGGCTTTCACTTTTTCCACTGGATCTTGCTATATGACATGAATAAATTCCAAAACTCTTTCTTTATACAAGCTTCACTATTTCCAAGTCTCATCATAGTACTGAGAAAAAAAATCCCTTGGAAAGATGGCTAGTCTTAAGAGTCGATCAGGCTATTGACAAGCATTTATTAGGCACTTTACTATGTGCCTTAAACAGTTCCTGAGCTCAAGGAACTTAAATTCTATTGAAGGAGAAAATATGTTTAAATACAAATAGATACAAAATCTTTAAAATGAAAATGTAAGGTAATTTCATAGTGGGAAGGGAGGCATTAGCAACTGGGGAGCGGGGGTAACCCTATAGCTGAGTTTTGAAGGAGGCTAGAGATACTGAGAAGCAGAGGATGAGTGGATTCCAGGCATGCAGGACAGCCTATCCAAAAGCACAGAGACTACAAGATGGAATGCCAGGTGTGAATAAAGTAAGCATACCAATTTAGCAGGATATGGGTGTTATGTGTAATAAGTCTAGAATGGTAGGTTGGACCCAGATTACGAAAGGCTTTTATTATCAAAAACAGGAACCTATATTTCATCTCAGAGCCACCAGAGAGTCCCTGGAATTCCTTGAGCAGGGCAGTGACTTGTTTTTTAGGAATATTAGTCAGCTATGTAGAGTATGCTATGGAGAGGGGAGAGAGAGAGGGGGAAACTCAATTAGGACATTATTGAAATGACTGGACAAGAGTTGATGAGGGCCTGACCTTGAGAAGTAGCCATGTAAGCTGAAAAAAGGATTTGGGTGTGAGAGATGCTGTGGAAATAGAATTGATGAAACTTGGCAACTGACTGGATGTGGGAGATAACGTAAAGGATGACTTTGAAATTGTGAAACTGGGTAACTAGGAGGATGTGAAACTTCCCTAGAAGGGAAGAGAAACTTGTTTCTGATTCTTACTTTGTTACTGTAGGAAAATCCACAACCTCCAAGTTTCATTTTCCTGATAAAAATGTAGAGAATAAACTTGTGTTGCCTAACTTATAGATTTGCAAGGATCAAGTGAAAAAATGTATATAAAATAGTTTTACGAAACTTGAAGAACACATAAATGGCAACTTCTTTAATTCTACAAGATTCAACCAACAAATGACAAGCAAGAGTGGCTACTCTCAAGCTGGAAATATTTTGAACCAGGGCCAAGCAAATTTCTGAAATCTGAGGAATAGCCTACCTAAGCTGAAGCTGAATCTGGGGGATGTGGAGGCTGACTGGGTCAAGCCATTGGCTCTTGAGTCAGAAACAAAGTGGGACTAGAAAGTAACAAAAGTGATTCACTTTGGCAGTAGGCTAATAACATTTCTGAAAGTAGAGTCTCTGTGCTTTGGCCAATGTATTTGAATAAATGGGTTTACTAGGATGGAAAGGTTCTTGTGTATTTTGTTAAAACAAAACAAAACAAAACTCAAAAAACAAATGTCCTCATTTACATATAAGTTTTATCAAGGAGATTTCTTTTGGAATTTCTTCCCAATACCTACCATATTTTCTCTCTAAATCCTATATGTACATATATAACATATTGACATAATAAAAATATTAATCCTATGTAACAATATGTATGCATCTTTATATACATATGCTAGAAAAGGAAATAGCAAACCACTCCAGTATCTTTGCCAAGAAAACTCCAAATGGAGTCATAAAGAGTTGAACATGGCTGAACAACAACAATATATACATGTCATATATGTATATATTTATATGTGTGTGTGTGTGTGTGTGTGTGTGTGTATAAATCCTATTTTCAATACAAACTAAAGGATTCCAACTGGTTTCCCCAGAGTTGGAACAGAACTTACATACTTACCCTCCTTTTCTCATTGCACTGAGTAAGCATCACAATAATCTGTGACTTCTGCTGGAGAACCATTTTCCAAAAATCATTTCTGGTTTCTGGGAGAGGTCCCTGTGTGGCAATGTACTCCTGTGGTGAGTTATATCCCTATTGAAAAAAAAAGTGGTAGAGGCAAAATTACCCCATAAGCTGTTACCAACATTAATGCCTAAATGGATAAATTATAAGCACTTGAAGCATTAACATGGAAGATCTGATAAAAAGTTATCCAACACTGACTATGTAGGGTTTTTTTTTTTTACAGTTGGATTTTTAAAAATGTTTTTGTAGCTAACTACCTAGAATAATTTGAATGACCAAGTGATCTATAGGATTTCCAGCTTTGCTTCCAAGGCTCTGGGCTTTATTGCAATGTGACAACTTCAATCTTTATAGTCATTCTGAGCTGTTGCTCAGAGTGGCAGCCCAGTGGCCCAGATGTTTCTATTTCACATTCCAGGCTTTGGAAAATCACAAAAGATAGAGGTGACTTCGTCATTGTGCCTGATTTCAGCTCATATTAAAGCTTTGCTAGAATAATATTTGGAAGTGGAAATAAGAGTGTAGGCTTTTGTTAACTTATTTTTACTCTGTATTCTGAAAAAAAGAAAAATGGATATTGTCCCTTAAACAATCAGGAGGATAGAAGTATTATGAAACATTGCCTTTCCTTTTTTTACTAGAATTGACATTTCTCTTATCTGACCTCCCAGCATTTTACAGTACTTCAATTTATTTTGTGTTATCTGAAAGTGCCTCACATTTTCCTTTTAGACTGTAAATTCCACAAGCGAAAAAACATGCCTTTAGTTATATTTGTGTACCACATTGTCTTATATGGGCTCCACTGACGAAGTTTGTTTTCAATCCAATATTTACATCCTCTAATATTTTTGAGCAATAATATGCACTGATTCTCTTTACTTACAGGAATATAGTTGGCATTGATGTAATCTGCACCTTCTTCTTCATTCATGGAGACTAGTCTGACACGACTAAAGTCATCTGTAAAGATGTCAAAAGAAAGAAAATTATTCACAATTCTTTTTTTTTAAACCCTT
The DNA here is from genome assembly GCF_016433145.1 of Gracilinanus agilis. Classification (NCBI taxonomy): domain Eukaryota; kingdom Metazoa; phylum Chordata; class Mammalia; order Didelphimorphia; family Didelphidae; genus Gracilinanus; species Gracilinanus agilis. The sequence continues at coordinate 192,785,460 of NC_058134.1, forward strand.
ACCTTCTGTCTTGGTTGGAGCCAATACTATGTATTGGCTCCAAGGCAGAAGAGTGGTAAGGGTAGGCAATGGGGGTCAAGTGACTTGCCCAGGGTCACACAGCTGAGAAGTGGCTGTGGCCAGATTTGAACCTAGGACCCCCTGTCTCTAGGCCTGACTCTCATTCCACTGAGCTACCCAGCTGCCCCCTTTATTCACAATTCTTAATGGAAGAGAGGCACTGTGAATGAGTCCTCAACTTATTAAATGTAGTTTAAGTCAGCAAAAAATCAAAGGGATAGGGACAGCTAGGTAGCACTGTGGATAGAGGGCTAAGCTTGGAGTCAGGAGGATCTGAGTTCAAATCTTGCTTCAGACACTTCCTTGCTATGTGACCGTGGGCAAATGACTTAACTCTGATTGCCTTGCCACCCTTCTGTCTTAAAATTGATGCTAAAGGCAGAAGATAAAGGTTTAAAAAAATGTCAGTGAGGCCATTCAGGGGCATGAAAGGACATCAGCACCATTTATTTCTAGCATTAAAAGACCTAAACTTCTAAGAAATAGTTTGATTTTGGTCATTGCACAAACTCTATGGTACTTACTATATTTTGGTTCCCCTATCTTTCCCATAATCCCTCAGCCTTAGATTTTGCTTAGCACTGGTTCTTCTCTTCCTCCCAGCCCTTAAGTTTATTTCCCCCATCTCCCAGCTCTGTCACTCTAATCATGAAGCCATTGGGGAATTTCACTAATGACTTGCACGGGCTGGACCCATCTGACAATTATACATTTAAATATGGCAAGCAGTAGTCATCTCATCTCACTGGCTACAAATGACAACTGTTTTCATTAGTTTTTTAGACTGTTATATAACTCGTGTAAAGCTTGTGATTAACTTAAGACCGTTGGGGTTTTTTCTCCTACATAAACTATCTAACTATATCTGACATGTTCTCTATTTGTACAACTGATATTCTGAACCCAAATGTAGAACTTTGCATTTATCCTTATTAATACAATTAAATCTCATCTTTTAAACTTTCATTGGTTCAGCCTTTTCTGACTCCTGATTTCACCAACCAGATGTATCAGGAATCTCTACCAGTTTCATGTCATCTGAAAACTGTATAAACATGTCATCCCTTGGATTAGTTTTTTTTTTAAACCCTTGTACTTCGGTGTATTGTCTCATAGGTGGAAGATTGGTAAGGGTGGGCAATGGGGGTCAAGTGACTTGCCCAGGGTCACACAGCTGGGAAGTGGCTCCTTGGATTAGTTTTTGATGAGAGATTGCCATTCAAAATGAGGAGAGATTGCCATTTAAAATGCCATCTTAAGCTTATAAGAGGAGTTACATATGCCTTTTGAAGAGACAGTTTAAGGATGGTTACCCTAAAATCTGTTTGATTCTACAAATCCTGGGATGACATTCATGGAAAAGTGAATTTTAATTAGGAAGGGGGCCTTTATCTCTAAGTTGTGTTGTCGTTTCTTAAAGCATAACCCCTGTGGAAATGCTCAGGTTGAGCGGAGCTTCTCAGTTGTAAGAGGGCATTTCAGAGAAGCTGTCTCTCAGCTGTTCCTTCCAAAAATGTGAAATAAATATCAACTATTGAGGGGTCCCTTATTTTAATCTCAGCCTGACACTTAATGTTTTCAACCAGGGTTAAGTATTCATCATTTCCTTTAGCAAAACACTACCCACTTATTACAGTTTATTACCACATCTACAAATACTCAGGAAAATGTTTTACTAGCATACGGGTTTATGAGACATGGTTTTTTCATAATTAAGAAAAACTGATAAGCTGTTAAAAAAATTGGCTCTTGAGATATACTAGCACAAATGGGACAGTGTTTAGTAGACTTACATGGGAGAATATTTGTGTAACGGTTTTTACATCTATTCAGTGGAAGATCAGCAGCAAAGTGTGGAATATCCAATCCAATTAACTTCAGTTCCTATTAAGGAAAAAGAAGAAAATTCTGAGATTATATTCTATAACTTTAGCTACCAGTTATCTACAGGAAGATAGAGAGGACCTCTGTACACCTTATGTTACAGAGATGGATTTAAGATTAAGGACAGTTCACTAAATAACTGGAAAGAATATAGTATCCTTTAAAAACTTGGAAAGACTTACAGGAAGTGATGCAAAATGAAGTAAGCAGTACCAGGAGAACATTGTACAAAGTAATAATAATAGTGTAGGCAGGATGAACAAATGTGAATGCCTTAACTATTAACAACAAGGCAAGGATCCAAGAAAACTCCAAGGGACTCGTGACTAAAAAGGATATTTACTCATGTAGAAGGAAAAGATAGTTGGAATATAGAATAAAACATATCATTTTCACTTTATTTCTTCCATGAATTTTACTTTAGTGTAAGCAATGTGTCTTTTCACATAACAGACAAATATATATTACATGATAACCTTATATCATATTACCTATATTACCTGCCTTCTTGGGGAGGAGGGAGGAGTAGAAGGGAGAAAAAAATTAAGTTTATTAGTTTCTTGTTGTATAGAAGGGTTTTGAAAAGAGGCAGTGTTAATGATAATCATATATTAAAAAAAAGCAAAAGACACTAATGAATCCTTTAAAAATACAAATAAGAGAGCAAAAGAAAACACAGAATGGGACATAGACAAGCAAAACAGGATTGGAACTACCATATTAAAATAAGAAATCTACATATATACATGTTTAAGAATTGCATATGATAGAGATTCACAATTTCATATGTGGTCCTCTTTTTCTGTTCTTTGAATGTGGAAATGTTCATGTTTGTTAATGCTCATCAAGTTCATAGAAATAAAAGATAATTTTTTAAAACTAAAAAGAAAATTGAAGAGTATAGAAATGCACACTTCCATAATTTTCCAAGGAAAATGTGAGCAGATATATATTTACTTAACAATCTAACTGAAAACAAGGAAAAATAAAGGAAAGAAACAAAAAACTGGCCTCTGGTACTATAGCTTTTTTTTCACTTTCATTGGGATCATGTTGGGGTGATGAAAAGGAACAGAGAAAATGCTAATGATCTCACATTCTTGAGGGCTTCTATGAATGTGAATTATTTGTATAATGACCAGTGAATTCACACAATTAGAAAAAATAGATCACATAAATATGGATATTCTAATAATGAAGTCAAATATTGAAAATTAATTGCAGCTAGATGAAGGTTGATTTTAGAGGTTTTCCTTAGAGAGACAAAGTTATCAAAGTTTATTTCAAAACATGTTCAAAGGCAACAAAAAATATAATTTTATGGAACCTTTGATGCTCTTTCCTTATAGTGCTCATGATGAACATAAATAAGAAGACCACCATGAAGTTAATTGTAAGTTATGCATCAGCATCTGTTTCTTTTTAAAACTCTCATCTTCTGTCTTAGAATCAATATTATGTATTGGTCCCAAGGCAGAAGACGTATAAGGGCTAGACAGTGGGGATTCAAATGACTTGCCCAGGTTACACAACTAGTAAGAGCATCTGTTTTCTAAAATCATTTTACTGATAAATTTTTAAGATCACTGAAATTTCCCCCTGTATTCCTTTTCTGTCCTTCTCAAATAGCCATCCCATATAATAAAGAATTTTTTTTAAAAAAGGAGAAGAGAAAATCAAATAACAAAACCAGTCAATACAATACAATAGGGTCTAGACATTTTAATCACTTTATTTGCATAATTCCAAATTGTTTTAAAAATGATCATATTAATTCATTGTTACACTGCACCAACATCTCTTGTAGAGGATGAAGAGACAGTGAAATTTTACAACCTGAAGCCTAGACAAGGTCCTCTAAATTAAATGGAAATACATTCAGTGATACTCAATATTTTCACAGGCACACACAAAAATATATTATAAAAATAGTTTGGAATGATTCTCTCTTCCTCCATTTTTCTAAATTGTTTATGTAGTATTAGATTTACTTGTTCTTTGAAGGTTTGGAAAAATTCATTTGTGAATCCATATGGCCCTAGGACCTTTTTCTTAGTGAGTTGTTTGATGGCTTGTTCAATTTATTTTTCTGTAATGGGGATGTTTAAATATTCTATTTCTTCTTTCGTTAATTTAGGTAGTTTATATTTTTGTAACTGTTTAAATATTTCACTTAGTTTGTCAGATTTATTGGCATATAGTTGGGAATATAACTTTTGGATAATTGCTTTAATTTCTTCATTCATTGTGGTTTTACTTTTTTCATTTTCGGTACTGAAAATTTGAGTTTTTTCTTTCTTTTTTAAATCAAGTTAATCATGGTTTATTTTTTCACAGAATTGACTCCTTTCTTATGTATTAGTTTAATGTTTTTTTTACTTTGAATTTTATTAATTTCTCCCTTTTCAGAACTTCTAATTTGGTGTTTAATTAGGATTTTTTACTTTGTTCTTTTTCTAGTTGTTTACTGCTGACAATGTTTTTTTTTTCCTTTCTATTCCTATTTGATTTTCTCCTATGGGCTATCATATACAGCTTTTCTAAAGTTCTATTTGCCTCCTTAACTTCTTTTTAAATTTGTTTTTAGGTTATAAATATCTGCTTCTGAAAGGGGAAGTTTGATAAACCCTACTAGTAATGCTTTACTGTATAATTCATATAGCTTTTCCTTTAGAAATCTGGATGCTATGCCATTTTGGTATATATATGTATATATATATATATATTTAATATTGATATTATTTCATTGTCTATGGTGCCTTTTATCATGATGTATTTCCTTCCTTATCTCTTTTGATTAGATCAATTTTTACTTTTACTTTGAGATCATGATTGCTGCTCCAACTTTTTTTCACTTTAGCTGAGGTATCATAGTAGATTCCATTCCAACCTCCCACTTTTAATCTCTTTGTCTCCCTGTTTAAAATGTCTTTCTTGTAGACAGCATATTGTGGGGGGATTCTGATTTTTAATCCATTCTACTATTCTTTTCTATTTTTGGGTGAGTTCATCTCATTCACATTCACAGTTATGATTACTAATTGTGTATTTCTCTCCATCTTATTTTTCTCCCATTTCTTCTTCTCTCTCTCTCTCCTTTTAACCTTTCCCCAATCACAGATATCTTATTTTCAGTGACCAAATCCTCCAGTTTACTCTCCTTTTTGTCCATCTCTCCCTCCTTTATTCTTTCTCCTTTCCTAGTTCCTTACAGAGTAAGGTATGTTTCTATAGCTGGCTGACTGTGGGGTTTATTCCCACTTTGAGCTAGTTCTGATAAAAATTAGGTTCAAATATAGTCACCAACCCCAATTTTCCCCTCCACTATATCTGCCTCTTATGCACCTCTTAATAAGAGATAATTTCCCCCCTTCTATCTCTCTTTTTCTCTTTTCCCTATGTTCCTTTTTCCTATCCCTCTTTGGGGAGGGGTGGATATAAGCCTATTTTATCTAGCTTCCCTCTATTCTTATGTATACTCCTTTTCATTGTTCTGATAGGGCACACGAAAAATGAAATTAACTGTATCATAACTGATAGGAAATAACTGGTTATTGATGAAGTAATATCATATTTGTTATGTCTATAGTAATAAGAGTAAAGTTCAAAATCAACAAGGAATTAGAATAAAGGTAAAGATGAGAAGGTAGGAGTATCGAGGTGGTACAGTGGACAGAGAATGAGGCCTGGAGTCAGGAAGACTCATCTTCCTGAGTTCAATCCAGCCTCAGACACTTACTAGCTGTGTGACTCTGGGGAAATTATTTAACCCTGTATGCTTTGTTTTCTTAACTTTGATGTGAGCTAGACAAGGAAATGGCAAATCATTCTAGTATCTTTGTCAAGAAAATCCCAAGTAGGGTCATGGATAGTTGGACATGACTGAACCACAACAAATGATGAGAAGATACTATGAAGTTATGATATCTCTAAATTGACTTATCCAAAGAAGCTCTTAATGCTTCAAAAAATGAGAAGTGGAAAAAACCAGTGATAATGACGACCATTTTGGGCAATCATTTACCTGATATAAAACAGTTGAGAGACCTAAATCCCCCTCGTAAAAACAAAAACAAAAACAAAAGAACTTAATTTCCTTGCCAAGTGGGGAGAGATGGTAGCCAAAGGAGATATTTAAAAAGCTATAGGGGAAGATGGAAGAATTTTATAAGCAGTAACACTTTGTAAAACAGCAAAAAAGCACTGGAAGCAAAGTCTATTGAAAGCTTGGCATAAGATGCAACTAAGTCACATCTTTCCAAGAACAGTCAGAGGAATCTGGTAGAAGAAAAACAAATGACTGTAAAATGTAACCAATTTGCCCATTTTTCTGTTACAATCTGTTTTCATCAGTGGTTGTAGAGGAACCATAAAATATGTCCTCTAAAACCTCAGTCACTAGGGTACTGTACTGAAAAAAAAGTTGGGATAAATGGAAGCACTGGGCTTAAATAATCCACACAGCAAACAACACAATCTGAGTGGGGAGAGAGGAGTGCCAGAGGGAGACCTTGAGTGTGGATTTGAATGGAAGTCAAAAAAAGAGGGGTGCTCTAAGCAGTAATTTTGCAACTTGAATCAAGAAATTGGAAAGTTGAATGCTGAGGTTGAGTAGTAGCTGTTTCTACTTTTGGCAGCCAGAAATGGTATAGTTGGAATTACTCATGAGTGAGTGTTTTGAGTTTCATCTAAAAGAATTGCTATCTGGCTGTTAAGTTGAGCCACCTTTCCTCCTTTCTCTCTCCCTCTCTGCCCAAAACGGTCAGAAGGTAATTCCAAAGTGTATTGCATTCTACAAAATTACCTTACTTTTTTCCTGTTTAAATTATGAGTTTTTGATGACTAGATAAAATCTGACTAAATCTTGTTGTTTTGTGCCCTACTCTTTATGATCTCATAGACTATTTTGTCCATTGGGTTTTCTTGGCAAAGATACCAGAGTGTTTTGCCATTTCTTTCTCCAGGGTGTACCCATTTTACTGAAGAACTGAGGCAAACAGGGATTAAGTGACTTGCCCAAGGTTCCACAGCTTGTAAGAGGAGGGATTTGAACTCAGAGCTTCCTTACTCCAAGCCTGGTGATCTCTCCAGTGTATCACCTAAGTGATCCCCCTAATCACCCCTGAAAACGACAGAGGGTCAAACATCTCTCCAAAGTGTAAGGCTTTTTCCTGGTACAGGATTTGAGACAAATAAAAAAGATAACTTTAATATGTTAATTTTTTAAAAATCAGAACCCCTAAACAGAGTAAAAGGACACTCAAGGTTTATCTGCCTTCAAGCTTAAACAAGTCAATGGTGATTAGTGAAAAGATATGGGCTCTGTTGAATTATCCTCTCCATTGTTTTCTTCCCAGGAATACTCAGAAAACATTTTATCTTCTATGAACAGATTCTAGGCATTAGATCTGGCTGCATAGGAGGGGAAAAGAGAATGACCTGGGAAAGTCTAGGCTTCCCACATTCCAAAGGTGGGGATTATCCAATAGAGAAAAGTTTTTCTTTCTCTTTGCTATATGCCACTAGCATTGACCATTAACATAAAAGCTACACACACACATGCGAGCGCACACACTCACACACACACACATCTACATATCCATATCCATATATATACATGTTTATTTTATTGAGTTCAATTATTGTATCACACTCACCTCAAACTGTAGAGAAAATTTATAATCTGAATCTTTGGCCATCTCTTTAATGTAGGCATCAAAGTCATCCAGCTGAATAGGACTTTGGTAAGCACATAGAAAATAATAGAATAGAATGTTGTTAAAATATGGTATTGTGTGGGGCAACTGGATAGCTCAGTGGATTGAGAGTCAGGTCTAGAGATGGGAGGTCCTAGGTTCAAATCCGGCCTCAGACACTTCCCAGCTGTGTGACCCTGGGCAAGTCACTTGACCCCCATTGCCTACCCTTACCACTCTTCCACCTAGGAGTCAACACACAGAAGTTAAGGGTTTAAAAAAAATTGTGTATTTAAATGAGTGTAAATAATTAGCAAGGCATCTCATTTTATGGTGCAGTCCTGCTGTCACTTTAGTCTTCCATGTTTGTAAATATAGGACTTAAAATATTGAACTTTCATGACTTCTATAGAAACCATACTCTTGATAGTTCAATTTTCATCACTTTTATTTGTTGATATTATCTATATTTCAGCAACCTCTGTGAAGAAGGCATTTATATGCTAAATTGGCTAAGAAATGAAAGGATACCTTTACACTGCTCTACTCTGTCAAACTTGTTTCTCCCTGATGTGGCAAAATGAAATAATATATGCTGCCTTCTTTATTATTTCTGCAAACCGTTGCATTAGAATCTCAGCAATGCTGTCGACTCATTATAAATCAGTGTTAATAAGATAAAGAAATTAAATAGAAACTTAGGTAAAAATTGAACCAAGCATTTATTATTTGTAATATACATATATGAATATTATATAGATGCACGTGTTGCTACTTCTTTATTGCTTCTTCATTTTGGCAGAGAGGTAACCCCATTTTCTTTAAGGCTTTTGCAAAAGAGTACAAACTCTGAGTCCTTGACCGAGTTAGGAAGGTTTCTAATGAATACATCACTGTCTGTTCATACATACAAAGAAGACAACAAATATTTGCATATGTACGTACATATATGAATGCGGATATACAGTATATAATAATAGCATTATTTATTATATAGCATATAATAATAGCATTGATATAGTACTTTAAGGTTTATAAAACATTTTACAAATTTTATCCTCTGAAGAACTGTGTAGGATAGGGGCAATTACCATCTCCATTTGGAGGCAGAGGTTAAATGATTTGTCCAAGGTGGCATAGCTAGCAGGTCCTATTTGAACTCAAGTCCTCCTGACTCCTGGACAAGTCTAGTCCTCTATCCATCTAGCAGCCCAATAAAGATGCATATATGCATATATATGTATATACAATATACATATATTTCTATCTCTGTCTGTCTTTCTATCTGTCTGTTTGTCTGTCTGTCTTTCTATCTCTATCTATCTGTCTGTCTTTCTGTCTTTCTGTCTGTCTTTCTATCTCTATCTATCTGTTTGTCTGTCTTTCTGTCTGTCTGTCTTTCTGTCTGTCTTTCTATCTCTATCTATCTATCTATCTATCTATCTATCTATCTATCTATCTATCTATCATCTGTTTGTCTGTCTTTCTAGAGAAGGAGAATAATGTTTATATTTCTCCTGCCTCTTGCTAGGATAAAAGACCTAGCATTCTAGAATCCATTTTAGATTCTCCAGGTCTAGTTTTCATCATTCTCCTTGGAGGTCCCTTGATACCTTAACTTTGTGCTCTGTTTCCCACTCCTCAAGTTCTGACCCCTGGTTTAATAGACCTCCCTGAGCTACATCAATAAAATAGAAATTTCAGGGGCAGCTGGGTAGCTCAGTGGACTGAGAGCCAAGCCTAGCAATGGGAAACCCTAGGTTAAAATCTAGCTTCAGACACTTCCCAGCTGTGTGACCCTGGGCAAGTCACTTGACCCCCATTGCCCACCCTTACCACTCTTCTGCCTTGGAGCCAATAATACACAATACACAGTATTGACTCCAAGACGGAAGGTAAGAGTTAAAAAAAAAACACAAACAAATAAAAAATAAATAAAACAGAACTTTCAGAAAACCATTTCCTGATGGTACTTCTAGGCCTGCTTAGCTTTTGTAGGGCAGGCTTTATAGAGTAGAGATAATGTTTTTCTTTATATTCCTTGAATCTCTTCATTCCTTGCATTGAAGGGGTGAAATAAAGCCCACAGTCAATGCACAGTGGAGTTCCAAGGCTACCGCAAGGTAGTTAAGTTCCATGTTTTTCTGTAGATAACAATTAGTTATATACAACCTGATGTACCCAGATACATATGAAGCTGGATTTGAAACGGATGGTGTTGTGGTATTGCTTTCACTTGTTGGGTTCCCTCATGCCACTCCACCATCCTGCCCCAGATGTTCAGGGGTCCCCTCCCTGCGACATCACTCTGGCTCCTTTCTCCCTTCTCAAAATCTGTTTCCTCATCTGTGAAATGGGAATACTAATATCAATAGCACTTACCTCATAAAGCTGTTCTGAAGGTCGAATGTGAGCATGTATGTAATGAGCTACGCAAACCTTAAAGTGCTCACAAATAATAACATGAATAATATAGTTGACCTTAACAGAGCATTTTAAGTTTTGTAAAGCACTTTACATATGTAGCAAGAACTATCCCCATATGTAGTCTAGTGGTATCACTGTATGGCTTGAAAGGAGACAAAATAGACCTCTTCTGTGCCTTCTTACCTTATGCTTTTCTAAGGGAGGCTTTATTTCCAGCCAGGAAGGAAAGAAAGAGGTTGGGGCCAGCAGAAAAGAGTACCGGACTACTGTTAGTCTACTCTAGAGGATGTAGTTTTCAGGTTTGAACTAACTTTTGGTCAATGTTTCATTAATAAAGGAAGCAGGATCCCAGGCTTTTATTTTTTTAATTTATTTTAAAATATTTTCGGGCTTTTAATTTTTAAACTCTTACCTTCCATTTTAGAATCAATATTGTGCTTTAGTTCCAAAGCATAAGGAGATAAGGGGTAGGCAATGGGGGGTTAGTGACTTGTCCAGGGTCACACAGCTAGGACCTGCCTGAGGTCAAATTCAAACCCAGGACCTCCCATTCTAGGCCCTTTTTCTCTATCCACTGAGTCACAAAGCTGCCCCTGACTCCAAGCTTTATATCCTGCCAAACACCAGTACTACAATGAATACATATAGCAGGTAGCAAAAACAAAAATAAAAAACAAAAAAAAAATCTCTTAATCTAAGTCAACAGCGAAGCAGAAATCAGAGAAAAGTATACATAGGAAAATATACAGCGGACAATTCAGAGCGAAGGAGCTCTGGAGTGAAGTAACTCAGTTCAGCCAAAAGAGAGAAACCAAGCTTCCCCAGTTCTCTAATATAGCGAGCTGGGAATAGGGGCCTGATAGATAATTCCTCTCATTTTAGATTCTTCTCAAAATCTCTTCCTTCCATGACTCAAAGTGGGCTTAGCATCTTCCATCTTTTTTCTTGAAGCTGGAAGCCAGAGGTACCCAAAGCAAGTTCAAAATATGAAGAAACTTTAAGAGAGTCTCAAGCAAGAAGAGAGAGGAATAAAGAGAACCTCAAGCTCCAAGAGGAGCTACGCTATCCCTCAGATAGGTGCAAGGCATTGATCTTTACTGCTAAGGAGAGAATTTCATACAAATGGACTTTGGGACTCAGATTACATATATGTAACTCATTTGATCTTCACAACACATCCTGGAGGTAGATGCCTCTATTCTCATTTTACAGGTGAAGAAACTGAAGCCAAGAAGATAAACAACTCTCCTTGGTTCACAGAACTAAAAATTCTTTTACATAAGATCTCAATTTAGATCTTCCTGACTCTGATTCATAGTCTTTATCAATTTAGCTGACCATATTAGATTCAGTTATAACAATCAGTTGATGTATAATAAAGGACTACAAATTTATTTTTTAAATGTTGTTATTGAGTTGTTTTAGTTGTGTCAGACTCCATGTGACCCCATTTAGAGTCTTCTTGACCAAGAAACTGGAGTGACTTGCCATTTCCTTCTTCTAACTCATTTTACAGATGGAGAAACTGATTCAAACAGGAATTAACTGACTAGCCCAAGTTCACAAAGTTAGTAAGTATTTGAGATCATATTTGAATTAAGGTCCTCCTATCTCTAGGTCTGTTTTTCCGTCTACTGTATCATCTAGCTATCGGTAATTTTTAAAATTATTGATATATCAAAATGGTTCTATAATCTCACTGAAGTGGCTGTTCCCTACAGGGATGAATATTACAATCTAAACATGACTCCTTATTCTGTGTGATTCTTCCATGTCTTGCCATAAGGTTGTTGTTCCCTTTAGTATGTTTGGTGACTTCTTATCAGGATGAGTATTACAATGAATCCTGCAAGCTATTTAGTGGTTATCCCTCATGGTTATTAACTTTATGACTAACCCATTTTTCTTTATGCTAATACACTTCTTTGATGGCATCCTTTATGTTGCTTCGTCTATATAATGCTTTGTTATATGTTATGGATGATGCTTTCATGTCCACAATGCCTTTCTCCATTGCTCTTTGGGTGAATTTGAATTAGAATTCTTTGGGAACTGTAATTATTATTCTTAGTCATACAATACTAATTTTTAAAAATGGCAAACATACTGGGTAAGAATAGCCCTATATATACTATATGACTCAACAGATATTAGCTGGTCAATTCAGTGGATAGAATGATTGGAGTGAAGTCGGGAAGATATGAGTTCAAATCAGACTCTAAGAATGACCTTAATGTGTATTCCCAGGCAAGCCACTTAATCTCTCTTAGCTTCATTTTTCTCGATTGTAAAATGTGGATATTAGTAGCATTTGCTTCACCATGTCATAATGAGGATAAAATTAAATAATAGAACAAATGCAAAACAAATACAAAGGAGTGATTTTTGGTGGGAGGGTGCTAATGGCTAAGGAAGTCAGAAGGTAACACTGGAGCTGAGCCTTGAAGGGGTTAGGAGTTCTGTCCTGATATGGAGACTGCCTATACCAAGATACAAATGAAGGAAATGAAATGTAATGTATGGGTAATAGCAAGTAGGTCAGTGTTGCTGGATTAGTTATAAGGAGAAGCAGTTTATAAATAGTCTGGAAAGCTAGGTGGGAAAAGAAGAAATGAACACTATTAATAGCCCTATGCAAATTCTCCAGATTATTCATAATAAGAGAAACGCAAAGTAAAACAACTCTTGAGATTCTATTTTAAAACCATCAGGTTGGCAAAGATGATTAAAAAAAGGAAAATGACACTTTTTGGAGAGATGATGAAGTGAATGAGAATAGGCATACTCAAGCACTAATAGGGGAGTTGTGAATTGGTCCAACAATTTTGGAAAGTAATTTGCTACTATACCCCAAGAGTTTCTAAACAGTGTATTCTCTTTGACTCAACAATACAGTTATTAGGGATATGCTCAAAAAGATCAAAGAAAGAGGGGGAAATCCCATAGGAACAAAAATATTTGTATCAGTATTTTTAATTGTAGCCAAAAAATGGGGAAAAAGTGGTTTTTCATCGTGGGGAGAAGCTAATCAAATCATGACCTAAAAATGTAATAGAATGTGATTGCATCATAAGAAATGACAAAAAAATGGATTTGGTGAAATTTGGTAAGGCTTATATGAACCAGTAGTGAATTAAACAAGCAGAACCAGGAAAACATTTATATAGTAACAATGGCATTACAAAGAAACAACTTTGAAAAAACTAAAGCACTGTAATCAATTTAAGACCAATCATGACTCCAGAAGTCAGATTATTAAATATTCTTCTGACCTCTTGGCAGAAAATTGATGGACTGGATGTGCAGAATGGTACATGTATTTTCAGATACAGGGCAAAAAAGAAAAGAAAGACAGATTAGATTAGATTGTGAAGGGCTTTAAATGACAAGAAAAGTAGTTTGTATTTTAACATAGAGGTTAAAATTTATTCTATAAGAAGTCACTGGAGCTTCTTGAGCTGGGTGATAAATATGGTCAAATTTGTTATTTCAAGGAATCTTATATAATGCTTTTGTGTGTGTGTGTATGTGTGTGTGTGTGTGTGTGTGTGTGTATGAGAAATCTTGTTGGAGTAGAGTCTCTAAGGTAGGGTCATGCTCTTACTCTGATACTTTTTGGAGGTCTAGCGGTAATTCTAGGTTCTCAAAGAAAATACCAATTGAATAAAAGCTCTACCATATTTTAACATGACTTTGAATGTGTTCCCAATAGCCATCTGTTTCAGTTTTCCTGAACCAACATAGTTAAAGAAACGTTCATCACTAGTTGGATGCACACAGTTCAATGTGGCCCACTTACATTTCTAAAGTGAAAATAGCATAAAGAAGGAGAGACGCTAAAGTCAATTTTTAGGCCATCCTTAAACATAAATTGGGGACTAATATTCTAAATGTATGATCCTTGTTGGCTGATATACAAGTAGGCATATAAGAGAAACTAAATTGTTTCAGTTTGATATTCTTAGTGTAAATGCAACCAGAAGATAGAAGGAAGTTAAAAATAAGGGGAAATAATAGCTCAGAAGTTCTCTTTGGATAGGCACATAAAGGAGCTTGGAGGGTTAGTTTTATTGTGTGTCTAAGGAAAGAAATATTTCTTGGGATATTGGTCATCTTATGTTTTAGTGCTCATAAGAAGTATCTGCAAGGAGGGCAGAGCCAAGATGGCAGAGGAGGGACAGTAACCCAGCTGAACTCTTCTATAAATCCCCTTCAAGCAACCTTAAAATAAGCAACCTAAAATAAAATGAAATTTTGGAGTAGTAGAGCCAACAACAGAGCCAGGGTGAGACATTTTCCCATCTTCAGAATATTTAGGAGATTGATAGGAGAGATCTGTGACATTGGTTGGGGGTCAGCCTTAAGTGCATATGGTAGAAGAATCATTGGCTAGATTCCAGAGATATTCTGGTTGATGTTCCAGAGTGGAGAGGAGTACTTATGGTTAGTCATAAATGATTAGGGGCCCTGCGGTTCCATGGCAGAGAGGAGCACTACTACTTGTGGGGAACAGGGCACCTGCTCATAGTTCCAGGACCAAGGGGAGCACTTGCACTTGAGGCTATTGGGGAGCAAAAGGCTCTTCCTGGGTAAAGACCAAAGTGTGGACCAAGAATCACACCTCCTTGGTAGCACTGAAAACTTGCCAAATCCCAGAACTACCTCTGAGGACAGCAGCATTAAAAAAACTGGAAGCTTAGATAGTGCTTCCCCATCCTCAGGTGAACAGAGTTCAACTTTAACATAAAGTTCAAAGTCAAGAAGTAGGTGAAGGGCAGCTGGGTAGCTCAGTGGAGTGAGAGTCAGGCCTAGAGACAGGAGGTCCTAGGTTCAAACCCGGTCTCAGCCACTTCCCAGCTGTGTGACCCTGGGCAAGTCACTTGACCCCCATTGCCCACCCTTACCAATCTTCCACCCATGAGACAATACACCGAAGTACAAGGGTTAAAAAAAAGAAGTAGGTGAGGGAAATAAGCAAATGACAACAAAAGAACTTTTCTATAAAAATCATATATGGTGGCAGGGAAGAATAAGACACAAACTCAGAAAATGGAACAAGGAAAACAGCTAATACAAATTCTCAAATGAAAAATAATGATGATTTGACCCAAGTCCCAAAATAATTCTGGAAGTCAAAGAGAAAGATGAATGGTAGAGGAAAAATGGTAAAAGAATTGAGAGTAATTTGAGAAAATTAGAAAAAGAGAACTAATGGCTTGATAAAGGAGGCACTAAAAACTTTGAAGAAGATACACCTTAAAAAAACTGACCAACTGGTAAAAGAGACATAAGAATTCACTGAATAAAAGAATTCCTTTAAAAAGCAGACATGGCTGAGCAAAAAAGGAGGCACAAAAATTCACTGAGGAAAAAAATCTTCCTAAAAAGTAGAATTTGGCAAAAGGAATCTAATGACTCCATGAGATATCAGGAAACAATAAACAAAATCAAAAGAATGAAAAGAAGAAGAAAATGTGAAATATCTCATCAGAAAAACAACTGCCCTGGAAAATAGATTGAGGAGAAAATATATAATTATTATCAGTCTATCTGCCAAACATAATTTTAAAAAAAGCTTAGACAACATATTTAAAGAAATTATCAAGGAAAATTGCTCCTATATCTTAGATCCAAAGGATAAAATAGAAATTGAAAAAATCTACCAACTATCTCCTGAAAGCAATCTCAAAATGAAAACTCTCAGAAATATTTATTATAATATATAACTTTTATATACAAACATATAGCAGCTCTTTTTGTGGTAGCAAAGAAATGGAAATTGAGAAGATGTTCTTTAATTAGGGAATGACTGAACAAGATGTAGCATATGATTGTGATGGAGTGCTATTGTGCCATAAGAAATGACAAAGGGAATGATTTCAGAAGAACCTGGGAATACCTATATAAACTGATGTAAAGTGAAGTAAGCAGATGCAAGAGATCATTGCATACAGTAACAGCAATATTGTAATGATGATCAATTGTGAAAGACTTGCTTGCTCTGTTCAATACAATGATTAACTCAATTTCAAAGCCTGATGATGAAAAAAATGGTATCTACCTCCAGAAAGAGAACTCATGAACTCTGAGTGCAAATTGAAATGTAATTTTCTCATTCCTTTTTTTTTTTTGGCTTTTTGCCATATGGCTAATTTGGAAATATATCTTGCATGATTTTACATGTGTAACTGATATTAGATTTCAATGGGTTTTGGAAGGATGACACAGAAGGAGAGTATTTTGAACTAAAAAAATTAATACTAAATGATGCATTTATTTTAAAAACGTTTTTATAAGAAGACCCTCATGTAAATAACTGCAGTTAATGCAACAAAACTATGGTAGAGGATGAAACCCTAAATTAAAATGTCATATACTTTAATATTCAGTAATTACAATTCAATGAGCAGAATAGCTGAGGATTTTTGAAAATTTGGCTCAAGAGTAAGGACAATGAGTGATCAGTGATTGCAAATTATGTGAACATTTTATGACTATAATTCATGAATGCTGTCCAGAGAAGAATTGCTAGCTATGATAAACACTGGATAACATTAAAAATAAAAATAATCATATTTTAAAAGGATAGGAAAAACTCATTGATGAGGGATTCAATTTTGAATCAACTATATGTGTATAGTCAGATCAGCAACTTATAAAGGATAAAAAATAATATAAAGCTAGGAGAAAGAATGAAAATGAAGAGAAAAAATGTACAGTGAAAATCACTCCAACATAACCTATTTTTAAAAGCTATTGATATTAAGAGTTGGGAAATAAATGGAGGAAATGACATCATCAGTAATATGAAAATGTCAGAGAAATTTAATTAATTTAAATTAATTACCAAAATAAAAAGATCAAAAGATCCCTACATCCACCTTCATCAGTAATCATTTGATTCACTGGCTGAGTGGGGAGTCATGGGTGTTGTTAATATATGCTATCTTTGATTTTCCAGGATTAGGGATAGTTCATGATATAGTTATTAATTAGTAACTAGATTGGGTTAATCTAATGTTAGAAATATAGTGGAATATTCTACCTTATATTTTATTGCTTTAGATAAATGAAAAATCCAAAAAGTAATGTTACTTATAAACAGTGAGAAGTCATGAAAGGATAAGCCAATTAAAAAAAAAAAAAACAAACCTTGGTGAGAAATCCAATTAAGTGTATTGAAGGGAACTGGCCAAGAAGGTGTTGGTCCTCAGAACAGGACACATATTATCTGCCTGGTTTCATTCTAGTATGTGGATTTATTCTGGTCACAATTGGCTGAGGGACTGGTACTGTGGCAGTGAGTTTCTAATGGGCTTCCGAACCAGAGGAATTGTGAAGATAGAGCCACAACTCTGTTCACACACAAAAAGATTAATTGGTCCTGCCTTGACCCTTCTTGGACTTAATCTCTTTCCTGGCAGCTTTCAAGTAAGAAATAACTGCTATGAACCTCTAGTTGAAAGGAGGAGTAGCAGCATCAGGGGCCAAGTATGCTTGAGGTCTATTATATTTTATTCTTTCCTTATCTTAGGTCAATCGATATCCTCAGGCAAAAATAGAGTAGCTCCCTGCTTTGTGGGCTTCAAAAGATCTGGAGAGGGGCAGGCATAATAGCACACATCTGTAATCCCTGCTACTGAAGGGGCTGATGGTGATGGATCACTTGAATTCAGGAATTCTGAGCAACAGTTGTCTGGGATGCTTAGTTGTCCACACTAAGTCTGGCACTGTTATGGTGAGCCACTGTGAGCAGGGTGCTACCAGGCTGCCCAAGAAGGAATGAGCCTGAGCAAGACTGAAATGGATCTGATTGAAAGTCCCCCATTCCAGTCAATAATGGGATTAGGCCATACACATTTGTAGCCTGGGTGAGTTAGGAAGACCCAGTAATAACAACAACAACAACAAGGACAACAACAACAGTCAGAAGATGCATCAGGAGACTCTTTGAATTATCAGAATAGGTAGCAGAGATGACAAGAGCCTGTGAGAGTAATAGCAGACTCTACTGATGAGCCAGCCATGAGTAAAGGTCCACTTGACCCAGGAGCCAACCCAACTGATGAAGGAAGTTAATTGCTGGTATAAACACCCAAAGGCAGACTTCATGGGGATTTCACAAATGGGAGAAAGAGATTCCTGAGGCCAGGAATTGTAAGATACCCTTTGTGCCCCCTACTCATGTTTCTCATTTTCATTTTTAAATTTTAGTCCATTCTCCTCAGGGACTAAATAGGTGAAGAGTGAATGTGTTCAGGTTTAGGGAATGTTTCTGTGACTTCTGTCTTAGCTCTCCCTTTTTAATAAATAGTGCTTTGACAAAGCTAACTGACATCATCTGGTTAATACATATTGGAGGGAGGAATAAGACTGGAAGAGGATTTGTGATTGGTGGTATCAGAAACACTGTTTAGGGTTATCCTTAGAACCCTAAGGAGAATAATTATCCATCTTCTGGGGATTCAGCCTGGTAATATGAATAGAAGCCAATGAATTATTTTGGAAAAATGCCATATTAACAGTCATATCTAGGGCATTTAAGGATTAAACTGAAAGACACCGCCCCCTGGCCCCAAAAAAGAAAATGGAAAAAAATTGTAAATATTTTTATAATGAACTGTTTTCACCATCAAGGACACTGAAGCCATCACATGTAGCCGAATAGCTCAGGCTTCAGCATGCTTATTGTAGGGAAGGTAGAAATGGTATGAAAGGGAACAAAGGATCAGACTAAGTTTTCACAGAAAAGGTCTGTATTGGAGGTAACCCAGTTTTGAGTGGTTTAAGAGATCAATTCCAAAGGGATCTGTAGGAGAAAGGAAGATACCAAAGGCTTGGGGTTGGGAGGAAGCTTAGCCTTTATCATTGCCCAGAAAAGATGAACATGGGCATATGAATTTCTAATGCCATATGGTCTTTTCCCCTATCTAAGCAATTTTTATTAGAATAGACTCCACAAACATTGAAGGAAATCTTGATGAGGATGTTAGAGGAGAATGGTCAGGCTTTTGCAAGTAAAATTCCACAGAAAACCAAATATTTACCATCACAAATTGGTTGAAAGATACTGAAAATACAAGATCTCCCTGTGCTTATTGAGTATAAAAAGGATTTGATTTGGCATTTATTATCAACTTAGAAAAATATCTAATTAAGGAGAAAAGTATGATCTAAAAGTGATATTAATTCTAAGAATTCTAATTTTAATTGTATTAATTCTCATTTATTCAATGAATAATTTTGTATTACTCTCTGTTTTACATCCCACTTCCAAAATTGCTTCCACTGGGAGAGGATAATTTCTATATTCGCTATTCCGTAGCTTAAGTACTGCCCTCCCCCACTATTTTTTGCTTGCAATTAATAATGATCTAATGTTCTACCAGAGGCAAATACCAAGAGTGAATTATTTGCAAAAACAACCCTTTTCTTTAAAGTAATTTTTATTTTTAATGAAAGAAAAGTCTGAGTAATTAGGTTATACAAGCCCAACAACTCTTAATTTTTAACAATTGCAATCTTCTTTCTTTTGACTTAATGGTTCCTAGATAACAAAAATACATTTTACCTAGAGAAATCATCTTTTACTATTTTTGGTTGAAATTATCTAAGATAGCACTTCTTGAAGCATTATTATAGCACCAAACATGGTCAAAGTTTTTCCAAGATATAATTACTGAATCAAATATACAAGCTCAACAAAACACTTATTCCACTGAACTATCCCCACTCCTCCCCAACCCAGCTTGATTTAGATTGTCTATAGAATGGAAATTGTAGAAATCATTCTACAAAATTTCTGTTATCTGGAGCAATAAATTTCCTAGTTTAATGATATTTCAGGCTGAATTTTCCCTTCCTGAATTTCCTGTGTGCTGAATTTTATTCTGTGATTTGCTTTCTGTAGTATTTTCATCCAAGGCCTGGGATTCCTCAGGTATAGAAAGTTTCTCCAACAACACGGGTCATAACCCATCTGTCTTTGAAAATACCTTTGAGTATGCCTTGTATGATAATACATATATAATCCAAATCAAATTACTTACCAAATCTGAGAGGCGGAGGGAAAGGAAGGAGGAAGACAATTTGGATTTTATAATTTTGGAAAATATATGTTGAAAATTGTTATTTCATGCAGTTGGGTAAATGAATATTTTTGAATAAAAACAAAAAAAGAAAATACCTTAGAGTTAGAGAGAGTCAGTGGCTTGCCGTAGTATCTACCAGAGGCAGGATTTGAACCCAGATCTTCTGAACAATAATGTAAGCCAAGCAGCTTCTTGGCTTAGTTTTGTTTTTTTCCATTACACAGACTTATAATACATTATAGAATATATTCATTTCTCAAACATCATCCTGTTTCCATATAAGCAGTCTTTTACCATTTTATAATTAAGCTAAGGACTGCCTAAAGATTCACAAAGATATATTTAAATATGCTATCAAAAGAAAAAAATCAGAGAAACCTACTTGGTTAATTTCCTCTTCTTTAGTCCATTTTTACTCCTGTAAATAATAATAATGATAAAAAAGGTTAAAACAAATTTATCAAAAAAAAAACAAATTTATCAGCATAAAATAACAGATTAACATAAAGATGTAATTTGGAGATTTCCCCTTCTTATATGCACTAAGTTATTTAGTTTTCATTAAACCTACTTTGTATTTTTGACCACTGTCCTAAAAATGAGAAAATGATGGTAATAATCTGAAATAGGTAGTTAAAAATCTTTCAAATTTTGATCATTGGGTACATGACTATAATTTATGTTTCCTTATATTTCCAGGTTGAATTTAATAAGAAATTCCAAGTTTTATTATTAAGGGAATGAACAGAAGGTAAATAGTACATTCAGTAAATATACCAGATCTACCTGCTTCCAAAACCGCCCTGGCACCTTGGTAAGCAAAACAAAAGCTTGTAATCTTGCCTTCTACTAGAAATATCTGTGTCCCAAAAGTCCTAGTGTAATTTTGAACTATTTAAACAACACAAAATAATTACTGGTGTCCCCAAAAATTGAAGTGTTGTGTTAAGCTAAAATTTTGAGACATCCTGTATTTATTTTGTCTTTCACAAAAATTATGACAGTCTTTTCTGAAACTTGGTTTATGGCCAAAATTTAAACTAAGAATATCAAGAAGTATGAATGTATGTGTGTATGATATGAAGAACATTTCCATGATGAATTTTATATATATATATAATATACATACACATATATATATATATATATATACATATACAGATATGGGCAACTAGGTGGCCTGGAGTTGAGAGGACTCAACTTTCTGAATTAAAATTTGGTCTCAGACACTAATTAGCTATGTAACTCTGAGCAAATCACTTAACCCTGTTTGCCTCAGTTTCCTCATCTGTTAAATGAGCTGGAGACAGAAATGGAAAAATTACTCTAATATCTTTTCCAAGATAATTCTAAATGAGGTCATGAAGAATCAGACATGACAAGGTGATTGAACAATAGCAAAATATTATATGTGTATTTATATCAAGTATGTATAGCTATATTTGTATATGTATATATCTGAAACATATAATTTACATATAATATATCATAATCATATATACATATATGCACAATTGGTGATATATATCGTAACTTCGTCATGGTTCTGATCTTACCTAACGGGGATGATATTACTATAAAAATTCAACTTATATGCTTTTTCTTATTTAACTGATGTCTGTATGTATGAAGTATTGCACTATCTATGAATGCTTCCTTTGATTTTCCTGGGTCAAGGATAGTCAGTGGCATTCCTATTAATCAGCAATTAAATTAGGTTAATTTAATTTTCAGAAAAATAGTAGAATTTTGCCTTAAATAATTTTTAAAAAATCTTGGTTCATGGTTTATTGGTATGAATTACTTGGGAAGCTATGGAACATAATGGAAAGAGGTGCTATTCTAGGCATTGGAGATACAAAGACAAAAATAAAACATTCCTCATCCTCAAGGAATTTAAAATTTATCAAAGCATGTAATAAATGTATGAAGAATATAGATACAATAAATAAAACCTTTTTTATTTTTTGAGAGGATGCACTAGGATTTGGATGGCTGAGAAAAAGTTTTAGGTTGAAAGCAGATCTTAAGCAGAATTTTTAAGAAATCAAAGGATTCTAAGAGACAGAGGTGAGTATGGGAGTGCATGTACTTCAGACATGGGAGACGGTCACTACAAAGGTGCCGAGATGGGAAATGAAACGTAAGGAGCAGCAAGAAACAAGTTTGGCTGAACTGTAAGGTTCAGAGGAGTAGAACATAAGAATAAGTCAGTGAGTTAAAGCCCTAGTTCTACATCCAAGTGGGTGACATTGGGCAAATCACTTGACTTTAGTGTAAGTTAATGCTTCTTCATTTAGAGCCAGCTAGACACTTCAGTTATGGAGAAAGAATCAGGTTTTGTTTTTGCTTTGTAGATATGAATAAACCTTCATCTCAGTATCTAATATATGCCAATGTTTCAGTTGTCTCATTATCAGTAGTTGTGTGTGTGTACATATCTATAATTTCTGCAGAACTTATTTGCAGTGTTTTGCTTGGCTCATCCTGTATTTATAGAAGACAATTTTTAGAAGCTGGGATATGACAGAGCAGGATGAGGAAACCACATAGGGTGATCATGAAAAGTTCTCTACCTGCTCATGACTTTTTGAATTGCAATGCTAATGCAAAACTGAAGTTGCAAATTAGATCCATTAGAAAGTTATTTTTACTCATTTTAACTCAACTGTTTTATAAGAAGATATAATGTGTAGTAGAGTGATAAGAGGGATAGGAAATGGATCTCTTATTTCATTGATAGAGAGAACTCCCAGATGTGAAACTCTATCAATGTAAGTCAGCACTTTCTCTGTAACTTGTAGTCATAGAGTAAGAGTTCCCATTTAATGGTTCATGAACCCCCTAAGAGGCTGGCTCTTAAAATTCTTTAGTGGTACCTTAAGCAGTAAATAATCACAGAATATTATTCACAACATATTTTTGTTATTGTTGTCATTGAAAGGGATCTACAGAATAAAAAATACTGAGAACCACTTACTGTACTGGAGGGCACTGGAGGGTTACTTAAGATGAAAAGGTTAAGTGATTTGCCCAAGGTCACATAGCTATGTGTAGCAAACAGTACATGTCCTTTCTTTTATTCTCTTAACTCTCTGTCATCTGGTGTCTCTCTCCAAAGTCGCTAACAATCTCTTAAATGTCTACTGTCATTTTCTCACTCTTTCAAATCTTTTTGCAACTTCTGTTGCTATACATCTTTTCTCTCTTTTCTGAGTTTTATGACACTATTATCTCTTGGTCATCATTCTGCCTATCCTTCTACCCAATCTCTCCTTTGATAAATTTTCATCCAGATCACATCCATTAATTATGGATATTTCCCAAAACTCTGCCCTGGTCCTTCTCTTCTCCCTCTACATGATTTCTCCTGGAGATCTTAGTAGCTCTCATGAATTTAATTATCATCTCTATTTAGATGATTCTCAGTCTACTTAACTAGTCCTAACCTCTCTCCTGACTTCCAGTCTTGCCTTTTCAATTAACTAATAGACATCTTGAACTGAATATCCCATAGATATCTTAAACTCAACACCCCCAAATCAAACTCATCTTTTCATCCCAAGTCATCCAATCTTCCCAACGACCCCCAAACTATAAGACTACTATCCTTCTAGTCTTCCAGGCTTAGAATCTAGATGTCATTTGAGACTCTTTACTATCTCTTATCTATCCTTATCCAATCAGTTGTTAAATACTGTTAATTCTGCTTTGGAAACATCTCTTACATATGTTCCCCTTCCTCACTGACACTGCCATACCCATTTTGAATAGATTCTCATAACTTCTACATCTGAACTGTTATAAAAGCCTATTGTTTTGTTTGTCTACCTCAAGTTTCTTTCCATTTCAGTCCATTCTCCACTCATCGATCAAAGTAATATTTCCAAAGCATAAGACTGACCAAGGACAATAAGGTCCAATGGCTCCCTACTGCCTCCAGAATCAAAGACAACATCTTCCATTTTGCTTAAGCTCTTCATGCTCTTAAGTGCTCTTATTTTTCCATTCTTCCCTCTCTTCACTATTTGCCACAAACCTTATGATCCAGTGGCATGGGCTTCCTTTCTGTTCTTTGAACAAGACATTCAATCTTCCAAGTCACACTGCCTTTTCATGCCATCTCTCATACCTGGAATTATCTTCCTACTCTTAGCTAAAATCTTCCCTTCTGCAAGAAACCTTTGGTAGTTCCCTTTATTACTAATGCCTTCCTTTTGTTGATTGTTGGTAATTTATCCTGCACATTTAGCTTGTTTGTATATTGTTCCCCTAATTAGATTATGAGCTTTTGAGAACAGAGATCTATCTATCTATCTATCTATCTATCTATCTATCTATCTATCTATCTATCTATCTATCTATCTATCTATCTATCTATCTATCTTTACTTTCTACATTGTCCCAGTACTAGGTACAGTGCTTGGTACACATAGTTCTCACTTAATAAATGCTTATTGACTTGACTTGAGGCTAAGCTTGAACATAGGTCTTACTAGCTCCAATACCTTTGCCTATTTATTATTCCACACTGCGATAATAAAATGCTAATTTGGAATTATCTATATAGTGAATTATTTTCAAAACAATCTATTTTTAAAGTGGTGACATTTAGCATAAATATGCAGAATGAAGTATTTCTGTTCAATATTCCACTTTTCATTTGATATTAGGGAAAACTTTTCCTAATGTCAAATTGAATGAATTCAAGTAGTTAAAATGCATTTATGAATCTCAATGAACATGGCAAATCGGGAAAACCAAACAAATTGGAATTCATCTAAAATAAAAATTATGAGAGCACAACAATGCATTAAAGTTTCAATGAAATATTTTAATGGATTCCTAAGGTAAGCTTTATATACAATGTTATGAAATGATTGGAAGAAATTCAAAAACTTAAACTGAAAAGAAATCAACTGAAAATTCCCCAAACAGAAATGGAGCACAAATTCATTTGAAGTAAAGACAGGCATTAGAAACTGTGCTGTTTCATGCTGCAAATGTCAAATGCTATGGACTCAAGATAACCAAATGAATAATTCACCACACCATGGGTAGTATAAAAGATCCTAGACCCAATTTAAATTAATGTTTGCTTTAAGTAAGAAATAAAATCTGAGATCACTGATATGAAAAATGTTTGTGGAACATATTCTTGTGATTAACATAACTGGGCAATGGTACTCACTGACGTTGCTCTCCCCATCTTCCCCATAATCCCCCCTCACTCCCAAAGAAAATATTCAGCCAACACCAACAGGGAGATTTTCTGGACTTCAATACAAGATGCAGAAGGCAGCATAGGGATTTATTTGAAAACCTATAGAGTACAAAGTCCTTTGCAGGATGTGAATAATTTATACAGAAGGCTGGAGGGAATGTTAGAAAAATGAAGCTCTGATAAAACTAAAACATTTTGATGGGAAGTGAGGTTAGGCAATACGTGGAGATGGGCAAAATGGAAAGATTAACAATGTGTATTCAACAAATAGAAATTACTAAGATAAGAAATGGAGTTCTCAAAAGGATAAAAAAAAGTAGAGGACTAAACAGGAATTTTTAGAAAAGGACTATGACTCCCTCTTCTGCATTCCCTACAATAGCTAGTATAAGGCTGACCTTAGAGTAAGTGATTAAGATATACACAATGTTTGACTGTCAGAAATGTATAGAGGTTGGAAAATTATGTTTCCATTTTTAGAAGGTACTTTCTTAGTTGAAAAGTAGAACTTTGTGGTAATTTGGGTTGCCAGAAATTCAATGGACCTTGCATGAAGAAAGGACTATGAAAGGTATCTAGTGAAAAAAATTTAAACCAAGAAAATGTGTCTGGGGTTTAAAAATAAATTGAGGAGGTACAGCTAGGTGGCTTAGTGAATCAGGCTTGGAGATGGAAGGTCCTGTATTTAAGTCTGACCTCACATACTTCTTAGCTTTGTGACCTTGGGCAAATCACAACTCAGTTGCCTAGCCCTTACTGCTCCTCTGCCTTGGAACTCTAAGAAAAAAGGTAAAGGTTTAAAAGAAAAAATAAAAATAAATTGAAACTGTGATAAGAATTAGAAAATAAGATGGAAGGAAATGTAGGATTAGTCATTTGCTTTACTGGGATTTGTGGGGAGAAATGTGAGTGTATTATTATTGGTTTAGTGATCAATAATTGAAAATGGTGAGATGGTAGCATTAATAAATATTAGGGTAGAAAAAATATTCAGAGCAGCACTTTTGTGGAATTAAAAATACAGTATATGTCTGTCAATAGGGGATTGACTAAAGAAATTGTAGTATACAAATGTGATGAAATATTAATCCATCATAAAAACAATGAATATGAAGAATTCAGAGAAACATGTGAATCACATAGAGTGAAATAACCACAAATAGGAATAATATACACACATATAGGTATGTATATTTTATGTTATATATAAACAAATATATAAATATATAATCAATATGTAATATTTTCTATTCAAATAAAATACAATATATTTTATTGTTGCATTGTATTATTGCATGTAATGTTTTATCCATGATACATTACATATTACAAAATATACAATATGTATGCTATATGATGTGTCATATGGAAATATAATACAATGTATTACATATGTGTATATTACATAATGTAACTCATTATATAATATATTATATAGTACATATAATGAGTGCAGAATATTAATGTAAAGAATACCAAAAAAAAATCCCTGAAGTAAGTGCAGTTATAATGACCAAATTCAGCTCTGGAATGATAAGAAAAATGTATACCTTTAATGTGGTAATATACATAGAGTTTTGAAAATAGTGTTTTTAAAGGATAACAATGAACAAATAGATCACTTACTAAAATTACATTCATTTGATTATAATTTTACATATAGCAAGAGGGTAATGAAGTGGATCAGGGATTAGTAATTATAGATTTTATGTACATATATGTATATATATATATTAATTTAGTCATTTTCATTCTCATTTATATTTTGTGCTCAAGAGCCAGCAGTCCTAATGGATCTTTAGATATTGTGTTCAAAACAATTTGCCTGAAATATGAGTCTGCAGCATTCTTTTTTACTCATTATAATAATTTGTAATTTTTATTTCCAGGAAGTTATTTATGTTTCTTCTGTTGCTGCAACAATTTTAGAAGAATTTAGAAAAAGTTCTCAATTGTTTGTGCTACACCTATCCTGTTCTCAGAGGAGCTAGAAATATATAGTCATAATCCTCTGCATAATTAGCTTCCTAACCTTCCCTTCAACAAGTTTAATAATACCCAATTCATTCCTTTCCCATGCATTCATACATCATACTTGAAATAGCCTCCCCTATCTCCATTGTCTATGTTTCTCGTCTATTAAGGGCTCATTTAAACTTCATTCTCCCTTTTTCTTCCTCCTCTTAATTTCTAGCCCAAGCCACCAAAAGTGATCTTACTTTTCTCAAGTTCTTTTTAGCACTTTGCTGGCTAGTTTCTTGAATAATAATTAGTCTTTTTGCTTCATTAGATTGTAAACCCCTCTAGGTATGGAGAGCAGGTCCTACCTTGCATTCACTTTAAATTCCAAGGGAATGACACATTATTTTGAAAAAAAATGCTTAATAAATGTTTACAAAATAAAATTGAATTAAGAAGAGTCTGCAGGTAGGATTCTGACTTTTACCAAATATATGAGTGCAGACTCATCTTTTCTGGGATATGAAGCCTCCTGATGGTCTATATAAATAGAAAAAAGGGGAAACATTACAAAGATAAAAATATGGATAGAAATCAAATGGGTGGGTCAAAAGTGAAATAACTTATAAGTGTTATGAGTAAGATTAGATTAGCTGGTTATTAGGTATTGATTATATATTGATCATAAAAGAATTTTGAAAAAGAGAAATATAAATGAATAAAAACAGTATTTCAGCCCCAACAACTGCCTTAAGTCATTTTTAGTCCATGAAAAAGCGCGTTAGATACTTTCAACAAATTAAATATCTTTTTATAAGTCCTTTTATATATTAAAGGGCTAACATTATTCACACATTGCATAAGGAAAACAGTAAAAATATCACTTACCAGGGGTTAATATAAAATGCCAAAAGATAATCAGTCCAAAGACATGAAGGTAGCAGAGTGAGGAAAGCAAATATACTCCTACGCCTGTGAGCATTAATAGATAATAAATGTGGAGATGAAAAAGCAAGATGTTAGTAATGCAAACATAAAACAGAGATCAGTTACCTAACAGGCATATTCAAATGACAGATAATCATCTTATTAAAATCACGTATTGTCCTTTGGAATTTTATAGACGTAAAGGTGTATATATTAACTTTGGCAAAAAATCTATTGGCCTATGACCGTATGGTCACTAGGTAGACAGGGAGTGGGATAGCTTGTTGCATGGCGGTTACTTGTTATGTTTAGTGAAATGATGCTCTTATATTTTCCAAGAGACCTTGAGAATTGCTCCCCTAAAAGTACTGATATTGGAAATGAACTTTTGTTTTGGCAGAGTCTGTCTTAGCTAAATTTTATCCTTTACTCAGCAAAATATATTATACTTTTATAACTTTTATTAGATGAATGATTGAATAATGGGATGCACAATAGTGTTTTAAGATACAGGCAGATCAGCAAACAAAATGACCTCCGTGGCAGCCACTCTGAATGAATATCAGAGATTTTGTTGCTGATAGGGATACATGGTAAAGGCAGATACAGCTTCACCTAGACCCTTTATCATTACTGTGAGGTTTGTATGTAGGCACTCCAAAAGCATGGAAACTGAGGGAAAATTCCTTGCCCCATAGCCACATTGCCCCTTTAGGGTTTTGCTGGGTAGAGTTTCTGAAATGGTTTTCAGGAACACAGATCAATAGGAGTCAAAGGGGAACTTCTAATCCAAGGTTGTATAATAAGAGAAATAAACTGGAAAGATAAGCAGTCTTGCCTTGGGACTTCTCTTGGTTTTTCCTCGCTGTTTGGATGGGTGCAGCTATCATGGCCTTAGACTATAAGGGCTAAAGAAGATTTTGGTCTTTTCCTTAGGACTTCCTGGCAACTGCACCCCAAGAGATGTTGGCAGAGAAGTGGATGGTATTGAACAGACTAAGCTTAAGACTTTAAGCCAGCAGATGGTAGCAGAGAGCAGCACAGCAAATACTAAAGTTATGGAACAATAGAGATGCCCAACAGGAACAAGATGTGACATGCAGTAGAGAGCAGCAAAGACACTGTGACATCTAGCAGGGAACAGTAGAGAGGATGAGAAATCTCAAGGGCTTTCCAGCTCCACCTGGATCAGATTGTGAAGTGTTCAGGGTAGGCACTTGCACCTCACAAATCAGCCAACACTACAAACCAAGGCTTAATCTATTGCGCTGTTGAACCTAGACTCTAGACTTAAGAAAGTGGTGGAGAAAATGTTAATAATGCAGAGTGAACTTAAAATTGTGTCGTGCAGACTTTTTTTCAAGGATAACTAATTGTTAAAATATTCGTCATCTCCAGAAACTTCTCATTCTACAAGATGAAATTGACTCTGTAATTTGGATCTCCTCAGATTATTTCTCAACCCAGGGGTAGGATTTCATCATGATCCCTGCTAGGTACACACACACACACACACACACACACACACACACACACACACACACACACACACANCTAGGTACACACACACACACACACACACACACACACACACACACACACACACACACATGCTCCTCCTTTCAACTTCTTTCTTTATGTTGTCTCCCTCATTAGATTGTGAGCTTCTTAAGGGTAGGGATCATCTCATGTCTCTCTTTTTGAGCTCCAGCTCTTGGTACTGTGCTTGGCAAACAGTAGCACTTAATAAATGTTTATTGACTCTGATTCTGATTTACCAGCACATCTTTGTGCCCAGTGGATACACAGTGAGCATCTAAGAGTGCCATGATGACATTATCTGAATTTATCAGTGGCTCTCCAAGGTAAGAAGTCTGAGTTCCCTAGTATGTGCCCTGGCTGACATGTATTTCCTTCAAGTATTCTACTTTGTGTGTGTGTGCAAATATAAATTCTCCTTCCTGCCTTCCTGAATTTTATTTTTTTATTTTTATTTTTTTAAACCCCTACTTCCATCTTAGAATCAATACTATGTATTAGTTCTAAGGCAGAAGAGCAATAAGGGCTAGGCAATGGGGGTCAAGTGACTTGCCCAGGGTCACATAGCTAGGATGTGTCTGAAGCCAGATTTGAACCTAGGACCTCCCATCTCTGGGCCTGGCTCTCAATCCACTGAGCCTCCCAGCTGCCCCCTGTCCTGAGTTTTAGCTGTGTGGCCATGCCCTCTTCCTCTCCATGTGATAACCCATGGAGGAATGTGGTCCTCAGAGCACTGGGGCAATCTTCTTATGAGTTATTTTGCATTGATGTTTGACAAAACATCCTTTTCTTTAGATGACTGTGTCCTTCCTAATTAGGTTAAAAAAAGAAAAGGAAATGTTTCAGGTTACATTTCTATAAAACTAGAATATTGCAAAATCAACTAAATACAACAAATTAGGTTTCAAATTCTTTCCAAAATTACAAGTAGTTTTATGTCATTGAATATAATAATTCATACAAATTCTAGGTTTAAATAAATCTGTAATTTAGTCTTAAAACTTAAGTATCATATGGTATCAGGTATTGTTATTAGCCTAAGGCAGGTGTCCTTAAACAATTTTTGTTTTATGGGCCATTTTGGTAGTCTGTTGAAGGCCTATGAACCCCTTCTCAAAATAATTTTTTTTTAAATTAATTGAAGGAAATGCCAGATTTTATTTAGAAGTAAATGAAAAATAATGATGTAATTTTTCCCTACTCAAGTTCACAGACACACTGAAATCTGTTCAAGAATCCTCAGATAAAGATGCCATAATCTAAAGTCTGATATCAAGCAGCTTAGAAACAAATTGTTTATTGTTTTAAATTAAAAGTTGATTCAAAATGCTTGGTTGGAGTCCAAATCGAAATATCCAAAATCACTAACAAAATAGGACATTTTTTTACCATCAGCTTAGAAGAGGCATTATGGCTGTTTCTATGCTAAACAGTAAATTGGGGTACAAATGTGGACAACTTTAAAGCCTCAGTGAAAACAAATTACATTTATGTGGCATTTGGATGCTTTAGGAAGTGCAGACTCAACTGCAATCCAGTGAGGAACAAGTATTTTTGTTCCTATTTTGCAAATGAGGCAATTGAGGCCCAAAGAGATTAGGAGATTTGCACATGGTCACAGAGCTGTTAAGTTAAATCTGTCTCCTAGTCCAGTGCTCTTTTAAAATTATACCATGCTAACTTTCAAAATTTAATTCTATAAGCCTTTGTTAAGTGTTTACTACATTCAAGGTACTGAGATAGTGCTGGAGATACAAAGACTTTTATAACTTTTGTTAAAACAAATCTTCACTGATATGATTATTCACTCAGTAAAAAGCTGTCACTTAATTATCTTAATTACATGTAAGCCCCTAATTATTAATCCTACTATACTTACAAAACTGCAGGACTGAGTTGTATTATTATAGAAAGGTCCCGTTGTATTCTAGAATTGTATTCTTTTATTATAGATTGTATCATAGAAAGGGGAGAGAAAATGAATTCCAGGTTGCTATAGGTGTCCCTTGTGCCCATTTTATAACATGTACAGACCATATTTAAAACAGAAAATGTTTAGTCCATGTTTGGAGGACACAGTGTATGAATGTCAATTAAAAAGCTAGAAAAGGATACATGTAGAAGATAGAACAACTTGACTAGGCCCCAATGATTTGCTAATTTTTGTGACATGACATGATATCCTTGTAAAAATATATTAAATGGGGAGGGAGGTCCTTTTGCTAAAGTAAATATAACATCATTTTACTTGATGTTTTTAAAATATTTCGGTGCGGGGATGTGGAATGAGAGAGCCTCTATACTGGAACTGGTACATTTTTAAGCCGAGTGTCCTCTTGAAGAGCTATTTTTTGTTATTTTGAGATCTATGTGAATAGAGAACATGTTTGGCTATAGCTGCATTTGCGACTGCTTAGTTAAATTACAATAAGGTGCAAATGAGATTCATATCATGAACTTTGCCTCTAAATATATCAGTTGAACTTTATTCTTTTTAATAGCTGCAGACAACATACCTTGGCCAATCCCTGGTCATAAGGGGAACTAAGAAAAAGAAAGTGTGAAATCTCACAAATCTCCAAAGTCTATGCCCTCCAAGCCTGTTATCACTAATTGCTGGGTATATGAATATTAAATTAAACATTTTTGTGAGATTTTACACTGTATCACTTGCAAGGATTTCCAGCCTTCCATTTCAGCACAGTAACATAATCAAAGTTCACAGTAAAATCTGATAAGGACATATGGTTAGTCAGTGCAACTCATTGTCTAACTCAAAAGACTAAGTTGTCTCTGTGAAAATTAACTTTTTGTTAAAAAAGATCCTTTTTATTTTAAGAAAAATGTCTGTTTAATTTTATTTATTTAGAATTATTAAGAATTTTTTTAGAATAAAAATTCTATTTAATTTCATTTTCAATTTATTTAGCTATTTAGTATAGGATTTTATCTTATTTGAGCCTAGGGCCAATTTAAAAAAATATATACCTTGCATAATTGATTGCTCAGAATGATATCAAATAAGTGAAGTTGGTTTAATATTTTATTTACTAAATTAGTAGTTCTTCCAAGTATTGTCAACTAGGTCAGCCTCTTAATTCTCTGTGTATCTTTGTTACTAGAGTAAAACCTGTTCTAATGTACTTTCAATCCTTTGACACCCTTACCATAGTATCCTTAAGTAGGACATCCATCTCCCTTTCCCATGTTACCAGGATGAGAAAGGTGAGGCAACGTGGGGCAGGATGAAGTAGGAAGGTAGTAGCTTCCACCAAAAGTCCTAATGAGGGCACAGGTTTTTTCTAAGACTGCTTATAAATGGAAGGAGAACCCAAACTTTAGAACAGGTCTCCTACATTCACCCATAGATAGTGGCTTTCAGAGCTGATTATCCTGGAGAAAATAGAACAGAAAAGGGCAGAGCAGGAAAAAGGAGGGGAAGGGACAGGGGAAAGGGAAAGGGGTAGGGTAGAGAGGGTAAAGAAGAAGGAGGAAAGGGTAAGAGGGAGTAAGTAAGGAGGAGGGGGGAAGTGGGAGAGGAAAAGAAAGAAAAGAGGAAGAAGGAATGAAGAAACGAAGGAGGAAGGAGGAAGAAGGAAGGGAAGGGCAATAGGCAAAGCAATTAGCCTCTCAACTTAAGTTATTTCATAAGGAAAACATAGTACCTACATCACAAAGTTGTTATGAGGCTCACATAGGATAATATATGTTATGATGAGCAAACTTCCAAATACAATATAAATGCCAGTTACTGCTCTAATTTGGAGTACTTTTCTATCCTCTCGGGTGTGCCCACAGTAGTAGAATCTATTTCTGCCATCCCTCAAGTGTAAGGGCTCTTAAACTTTTTTTCTCAGACCCTTTGGCAATCTGGTGAAGTCTATTCAGAATATTTTAAAATTCTTGAAGTATACTATATATGATCACGAAGGAAACTAATTGTATTGAATTATCAAAATATATATATTTTTACGTTCACAAATCCCAGGTTAAAAAGCCTGCCTTAAAGCAACCAAGGGGCTTAAAGAGGGGATGGATGAATGGCTACAAGAATTTCAGGGACAATGGATCAGCTTATGGCAAATACAGGATAACTCAGCCACCTTGTTTGTGGGTTCATTAGCATGCCTAGTTATTGGTTCACTATTGCTGTGTTAGGCTACCATTTTCTCCCCTCCAACATTCCTGTGCATGAAACTAGTGTTTTAGGCAAAGGCAGAGTTAGTCTTTAATAACCTGTTATAGGTTTTAAGTAGATTTGTTGAGAGTAACATTAATTATGGAAAAGTTTTGGAGATACTGTTTTTAACTGGGGAATTTCTCTAATGGACGAAATCTGTGCTGTTGAATATTTCGTTTTGTTTAAAGTGGCTTAAGCTAGAATTTTTGGCTTTGAGATGTGATTGTTCCCATACTGGGAATCCAGTAGAAAGAACAATCTTGATAATTTGTGCAAATGAATTCCACCAACTGGGAATCATGTTGGATTTGGAGGAGGTAGTGTTAAAGGATTTATTGGAATGAAATCTTAAAAGACCAGTTGACAAGGGATTTTTTGTTTAAAAAAAATTGGTAAAATTGAAAGTAAAAGAACTATTGAATTAATACATAAGACTAGAATCTGGTATTTAAAAAAAACAGATAAAGTAGTAAAAGTACTGGTAAATCTATTTTTAAAAAGGAAAGAAGAAAATCAAATTAACAGTATCAAAGATAAAAAGGGAGACCTCATCTCTAATGAAGAAGAAATTAAGGCAATCATTAGAAACTATTTTGCCCAATTATATAGCAATAAATATAGCAATCTCAATGATATGGATAAATATTTACAAAAATATAAATTGCTTAGATTAACAGCAGAAGAAATATAATACTTAAATAACCCAATATCAGAAAAAGAAATTGAACATACCATCAAAGAACTCCCCAAGAAAAAATCGCCAGGGCCTGATGGATTCACAAGTGAATTCTATCAAACATTCACAGAACAACCAATCCCAATACTATACAAATTATTTGACATAATAAGCAAAGAAGGAGTCCTACCAAATTCCTTTTATGGCACTAATATGGTACTGATTCCAAAGCCAGGCAGACCAAAAACAGAGAAAGAAAACTACAGACCAATCTCCTTAATGAACATAGATGCAAAAACCTTAAAAATAATACTAGCAAAAAGACTCCAGCAAATGATCATGAGGGTTATCCATCATGATCAGTTGGGATATACCAGGAATGTAAGGATGGTTCAAAATTAGGAAAACTATCCACATAATTGACCATGTCAACAAGCTAACAAACAAAAATCACATGATTATCTCAATAGATGCTGAAAAAGCCTTTGACAAAATACAACACCCATTCCTAGACTAGAAAGTATTGGAATAGAAGGTCCTTTCCTAAAAATAATAAACAGTATATATATATATATATATATATATATATATATATATATATATATATAACTATAAATAAGCATCATATGCAATGGGGATAAATTAGAAGCCTTCCCAATAAGATCATGAGTGAAAGAAGGATGCCCATTATCACTTCTATTATTTAACTTTGTACTAGAAACACTAGCAATAGCAATTAGAGAAGAAAAAGAAATTGAAGGTATTAAAATAGGCAATGAGGAGACTAAGCTATCACTCTTTGTAGATGATAGGATGATCTACTTAAAAAATCCTAGAGAATCAACTAAAAAGGTAGTAGAAATAATCAACAACTTAAGCAAAGTTGCAGGATACAAAATAAATGCACATAAATCATCAGCACTTCTATATATTTCCAACACATTGCAGTAGCAAGAGTTAGAAAGAGAAACACCATTTGAAATCACCCTAGACAGTATAAAATACTTAGGAATCTATCTACCAAAATAAACACAGGAATTATATGAACACAATTACAAAACACTTTCCAAGCAATCAAAACTAGATCTAAACAATTGGAAAAACATTGGTTATTCACGGGTAGGATGAGCTAACATAATAAAAATGACCATTCTACCCAAATTAATTTACTTATTTAGTGCCATGCCTATCAAACTACCAAGAAACTTTTTTACGGAATTAGAAAAAACTGTAACAAAGTTCATTTGGAAGAACAAAAGATCAAGAATATCAAGGGAAATAATGAAAAAAAAAACTTGAAGGAAGGTGGCCTAAAAGTACCAGATATTAAACTATACTATAAAGCAGTGGCCATCAAAACAAAACAATAAAACTGGCTAAGAGACAGAAGGGAGGATCCGTGGAATAGATTTGGGGTAAGTGACATTAGCAAGACAGTGTATGATAAACCCAAAGAGTCCAATTTTTGGGACAAAAATCCACTATTTGACAAAAACTGCTGAGAAAATTGAAAAACAGTATGGAAGAGATTAGATTTAGATCAACATTTTACAGCCTACACACCAAGATAAATTAAGAATGAGTTAATGACTTGAATATAAAGAAGGAAACTATAAGTAAATTAGGTGAACACAGAATAGTATACTTGTCAGATCTCTTGGAAAGGAAAGAATTTAAAACCAAGCAAGAGTTAGAAAAAATTACAAAATGTAAAAGAAATCATTTTGATTACATTAAATTAAAAAGGTTTTGTACAAACAAAAACAGTGCAACCAAAATCAGAAGGGAAACAACAAACTGGGAGGAAATCTTTATAACAAAAAGCTCTGACAAAGGTCTAATTACTCAAATATACAAGAAGCTAAATCAATTTTACAAAAAATCGAGCCATTCCCCAATCAATAAATGGGCCAGGGACACAAATAGGCAATTTTCAGATAAAGAAATCAAAAGTATCAATAAGCACATGAGAAAGTGTTCTAAATTTCTAATAATCAGAGAAATGCACATCAAAACAACTCTGAGGTATCACCTCAAACCTAGAAGATTGGCTAAAATGACAGCAGTAGAGACTAATGTTGGAGGTGATGTGGCAAAATTGGGACATCAATGAACTGCTGGTGGAGTTGTGAATTGATTCAACCATTCTGGATGGCAATTTGGAACTATGCTCAAAGAGTGCTAAAAGATTGCCTGCCCTTTGATCCAGCCATACCATTGTTGGGTTTGTAACCCAAAGAGATCATAGGGAAAAACACTTGTACAAAAATATTTATAGCCACACTCTTTGTGGTAGCAAAAAACTGGAAAATGAGAATATGCTTGTCAATTAGGGAATGGCTGAACAAATTGTGGTATCTGTTGGTGATGGAATACTATTGTGTTCAAAGGAATAATAACTGGAGGAATTCCATGTGAACTGGAACAACCTCCAGGAATTGATGCAGAGTGAAAGGAGCAGAGCCAGAAGAATATTATACACAGAGATTGATACACTGTGGTAAAATCGAATGTAATGGACTTCTATACTGGCAGCAATGCAATGACCCAGGACAATTCTGAGGGATTTATGGAAAAGAACGTTACCCACATTCAGAGGAAGAACTACAGGAGTGGAAACACAGAAGAAAAACAACTGCTTCAACACATGGGTTGATGCAGACATGATTTGGGAACTAAACTCTAAATGACCACCCTTGTACAACTATCAATAATATGGAAGTAGGTCTTGATCTATGACACATGAAGAAACCAGTGGAAATGTGCATCAGCTATGGGGGAGGGATCTTGGGGAGGGGAAGGAAGTAAGAACATAAATCATGTAACCATGGAAAATTTTTTCTAAAAAAAAATAAAATTTAGAGTACTTGGGGGAAAAATGAAGTACAGAGTGTCATATGTAATGCACTGAGGTTTGCCATAAAGGATTTTTCTTATATTCAGAGACTGACTAAGGTGGCAGGGGACCAGCTGTGGCCTACTGTAATAAGTAATAAAAGCCCTTTGCTGATACTAGCTATCATCCCCAAAGGTAAAAGAAAAGAGGTAAAATCATCTGTTCTGTTTTAGGGAGAAATGATAGAATTAAAAGAGACAAAGCAGTTGATTTTGGGGGAAAGCAAGATGGGAGCTGCTGCCAAGAAACGAGAACCCCAGATTGTCTCCCGCTCTGAGGCTTTTTGCAGGCAGTATATAAAAGTCAGGGAAACCAGAACTTCTGAGCTGTTTTTCCTAACCCCTACACTGTGATTTCAGTACTGGTTATCCTAAAGGAAGGAGCGAGAAAAGAAGAGTGAAACAGAAAGTCAGAGTTTTTCTCTATAGAATGGTAGTGCAGCTCTGAGCATCTGGGGCACCTCAATGATTTTCCCAAGTATATACTGGGTTGTCTCCATGGTGAAGCACTGTGTGTCAGTCTATGTACAGAGCTATCTAAGGACTTGGACATAAAGCACAACAAAGGTGGGAAGATGATGACCGTGCAACAAGGTCCATAAAAGCTACATCCTTTACAACATATCTAAGTCTTCTGTTCTCTTGGAAGTGTCTGCATCAAAGGTCTGGAGACCCAGACAAAGAAAAGCAATCAGTCCATGTACCATGAGAAATTTATGGTTTGAATATGATGATGATATAATTAATAAATAACAATAGCTAACATTTATGTCAAGCCTTAAGGTTTGCAAACTGCTTTTACAAATATCTCATTTTATTCTCACATTTTTTTTATCCTACCACTGAGAGGTAGATATTATTATGATCTTCATTTTACAGATGAGGAAACTGAGGCAGACAGAGGTTAAGTGTCTTGCCTACGATCACCCAGCTAGTATGTCTCTGAGGCTAGATGGGAACTTGGGTCTTCCTGAATCCAGGACCAGTGTGTTTTCCATTATGTCACAGAAATGCCGGGGACAATGTCATGGACCCTGGGCATTGAACTTCCATTTACATATTATTCCAAGAGTGTCAGCTCATACTCAGGGGTCAGGGAAAGCCAGGCTTTAAATAGAAGTATTGCTGTGTCATGTATAGTTACCTGGACTGGAGTTTGCGTTCCTTCCCTCCCAACCTCCACTGTGAACAAATGCGCCTCAAACCTCAACTCCTTGGCTCAACATTTCTCTGGAGCCTTTGTTTTAGCTAGGTGGCAGCGAGGTAATCTGTTCATTGTGTGACTTCTTTGTCCATTTATTTGGTTTGATGCTAAATGCCTACATATGTGTCATAGTAAAGCTGCTGCTACTTAGTATGTTTCTTGAAGGCAAGAATCCTAACTAATGTAGTTACATCTATCTCAGAATGTCTGGTACCACAACCTCTAGAGTCAGAGGACCTACATTCAAATTCTATCTTTGATACTTACTCCCTGTTTGGTCTTGGGTGATGCCACTTATCTTCTATGCCCCCTCAGTTTCCTTATTTGGACTAGGTGGCCTCTGGGGTCACATTCCAGCTCTAGATCTATGATCTTATATTTGTGAGTTGAATCAATTTCAATTAGAAAATCAACAATAAAAAGTCATCATCTGCAATTTATAATCAAAATCCAGTAAAATACTTTAAAGTGAAATAGGGATCTTGGAACATTCACTAAAGCGTTGTTCCAAATTAATACTCACCAGTTGTATGGAAGCTTTCCATCTCTTTCTAAGGAAGCAAAATTGACAAATGTTCCAGCCCCACACTCTCTGTTTGAAAAGAATCAAATAGTCAAGGTTACTGCTTGCCAGTTTGGCACATTCCTGCTCTAAGACAAATTCTTTATTTTAACAACATTGGGGGGTGGGCAGACAGGAACAACAAAAATCAGCTAATTCAAGTTGTAATTGTTTTTCTTGTAAATGAAAAGCAAAACATCAACCATTTCAAAGAATAACAAAATCAAGTTGGATACAGTCATAGCCATCTGTTTTAAGACCCTTTGCAAAGGTGTTCATATGATCCTGAAAAACAAAATCCCTAAAATCAACTTCAGGAACCATTCTTCAAAATTTCCATACTACGTATTATGCAAAATCGCCCAATAAACTTTGGAGTGTTTGACTGATCTGCCAAAGAGATCCAAAAGAATATAATCAAATTTTTTTTGTGTGCTTTGAGTCCTTTGCCTCTTGACTTATAGGGTCATAGGACTTCTGGCTGGAAGGTAGTTTAGAGTTCCTCTAGTTATAAAAGCTCAGAGTGGAAAGGGAACACCAGGGGACACTGAATCCAAGGCATACTCCAATAAGAATACCTTCTAAAGCACATCTACCAAATAGTCACCAAGCCTTTGCTGGAAGAGGAAACCCCTTTCATTGGAATAGCTTCAGATGTTAGAATGATTCTCCTTATATGAAGCCTAAATATGCCTTTAAAAAAACCCCAACTTCCTTCCATTTCTCTTGACCCGTTGGAGTTATAAAGTGCAAGTCTCATCCTTCTTCTATTTGATAGTCCTTCAAAATATCTAAAATGATTAGCATGAAGATATGTCTCTTCTCCAGATGTCTCTAAATATCTTTAGTTCCCTTAGTCAATCTTTATAAGGCCTGATTTCCAGGCCCTTCAACATCCTAGTCACCCTTCTCTGCATGCTTTCCAGCTTAGAAAACTATTCCAGTATATCTTTGCCCAAAAAGGAGGTGGGGGGTCATAAAGAATTGGGCATGGCTAAAATGAAGAAAGATAAGGATTCTGAAATCTAACAATGAGAATGGAATGCACGCCAAAGTGATTCTCAACTTTAAGTCTTTGGAACTTAAAATTCAGGAAGCACATTTGCACATTACTAGGAGAATATTATTACTAAAAACATGGGGCTTTGATTTAGGAGAAAACTCAAGACTATTTAAAGTTGGTGAATCATATCCTCAATGGAGTCCAGCACATCTCTTTTTCAGCTCAATTCTGAACTCATGTCAAATGTCTGACCAAGAGATATGTGCTAATGGTTGAGTGATATGAGTTGTCTATTCAACTGCAGTCTGAACAATAACAGGCATTCTTCAACCATTTGGTCTTTTCCTAGGTAGACAGTTGAACTTGGATAAAGGCATGAAAATAATAGTGTTCCCACTTTTGAGTGATTATGGAGCTAAATTAGAGGTCTATGTAGCACTCCAGACTTGCTGCAATCCACACAATGTCATCTGCACACGGGAACAAATACATCTTCATGCAAACCCTTTGCAGAGTGAACCTTGTAAAGGATAGCCAATAAAAGATGGTGAGGTTCTCCAGATACTTCTTTTTGCGTTAATATTTTACTGCTTTTACAGGTACAATAAATTGCTATTTTTGTGTTGAGTTTGCAGTCTGCTAAATTCCTCCCAAATGACTTTCATTGTGTTATGATCTAGCCTGTATCCTGTTTTATATTGGTAAGATTTATTGTACCCACTAACAGCTGGTTGAATGTAAGCTTAGTGCTGTCAAGTATGTGGAAATGAAGGAGGGAGAAGGGATTGACTGCTGGTCCACTGAACTGTAACCAAACAGATACATCTGAACTAACACATGCACTATATTTTGCAGGAGTTTCTTTAAGGAAATGATAGATCACTTGAGTAATATAGAGCTAGACCACAAAAAAGCATTTGAGAATACACTCTGGTGAGCAATGAATCACTGAGAGAAGGAAACACGGAATCACAGAAACCAAGAATCAAATGGATTTCCCACTGAGGTGAAATCTTAAATCACTTACACCTTCAAATGATAGCTATAAAGCTAACAGAAAGTAACTCTAATGGTTTAGATTTTAAATTACACAAGCATTTTATGATATCACAGCTATAGTCAAAACAATAGATTTCTCCCTTATTCCTTTGTGGTGTCTATTTTCTTCATTCTCCTTCAGAGAGAAACCATTCTATTGCTTCAAAAGCTTTCTCAAACTCGGATGCCCCAAATGCACTCAATCCTCAAGTTAAGGTTATCCAAAGTGACAAGGCACGAAAACGGTTTTGTGTCAGTGGACTATTCTCTACTTTGCCATTACAATAGCAATTCAGATTATAATGAATAAGTCCTAGCCACCAAACCATGGTAGAAAAGACAAGC
This sequence comes from Gracilinanus agilis, assembly GCF_016433145.1. Classification (NCBI taxonomy): domain Eukaryota; kingdom Metazoa; phylum Chordata; class Mammalia; order Didelphimorphia; family Didelphidae; genus Gracilinanus; species Gracilinanus agilis. The sequence continues at coordinate 192,827,170 of NC_058134.1, forward strand.
CACAAAATAGAAAAATACATCCTAAAAATGATTCTGAAAATATAAATTTAGATAACCAATAGCCAGAGAATAATAATAACTATATAAAATTCCATAGGAGGGAATGGTACTGTAAATCTCAAGGGCAACTGTGAATTTCCCAAGGAATCTTGGGACATGTCATATGTAGGATCCCTTTCCTACCTAGCCTTGAGTAGTAAGAAGATAGAGAAAACATCACCAGGGAATGATGATTGGATAATGAAGTCATGAAGTACAGGAAGCCAGAGTAGGCACAGAGCTTTGGGGAGTAACAAGATAGAGTAGTTTAACAGGGAACAGTTCACTTAGAGCATTGGCAGAGATGCTGTTTTCCTTCCCAGGACCACAAGAATAAGGGGAAACAATAGGAGCTACCAGAATGGTATAAATTGTTCTGATCAATTTTGGTAGATGACCTATAAAGCTAAAGTTCTGGAACCTAGAGATGACTTGTGGGGAATATGGAAGAACTGGACTAAATTGCTTTCTCCTTTTCTTCATCAGGCGCAACTGTCCCCCATTTCTAAGCATCTCACCTTTACTCTGCTTTAAGTTGCTTTTTTATTTTTAATTGACTTAGTTTTTTGAAAAAATTGATTTCACTTTACTTCTTATAAATAACTGAGGCTGACTCAGATATGTGGGTCTATTTGTGGTACAAATAAGTAGTGGGGAGTTCCTGGTAGTTCAGAAAATTTACTAGGGAGAAAATTTCTAGTTTAGATATAGGGTCTTAGGGCATATAGGTGGCTCAGAGGATAGAGAACCAGGCCTGGACATGGAGGTCCTGGGTTCAAATCTGACCTTGGGCAAGTCTCTTAACTCCAATTGCGTAGCCTTTACTGCTTTTCTGCTTTGAAACGCATGCTTAATATCATTTCTAAGGCAGAAGATAAGGTTTAATCTATATCTATATCTGTATCTCTATATATAGGGTCCCAATCCCTTTCTCATGTTAGAGAATTTCCCTAACTGGGGACATATTTATGAACTATTTATCTTATATTTTATTACAACATTTTTAGCTCTCAGAAGCTGAATTTTATGAAGGAGATTGAGATCATTCACTTCCCTATAACTGAAGAGTCGAAACTGCCAATATCATCAAAACTACTGGTGGAGCTCTTGAAGAAAAAAAGGCGCCTCCCTGATCCCCAAGTTAGAGAAGACAGGGGGAAGGGAAGGGAAGAAGAAAAGAGACTGGAACAGAAAGTCCTACTTCTGTGCTGGCACAATAGGTATTTTTAGTGAGGATTCTGACTGTTCATTTTTGATTGGGAAGGAGAAGTGAGGAGCACAGACGCCTCTACTGATTCACAGCAATATTTAGTTTTACAAATAAAAAATACATTTAAACATGTGAGTTCTTTATGCTCATCTTGTTTGGGGATAAATAGATATTTGCCAGCTACTTTTCATGTTCTTCCTTCAGTTTTTACTAGCAGTATTCTCTAAAGATGAACTACATTGCTAGAATTTTCTTTTTTTTTTTAAATCAGCTATAGTTCCAAGAATAGGGCTAGAATGTAAGTTCTTACTTATTGGTTGATTGAATAATAACTTTGATATTGGATCAAATCATCATGTTTTCTTGAGAAGAATGTAAAATGCTTGAAAATTTTATAATAGAAATATCAGTTGTTATTTATTCTGTGGGTTGTCTGCCTTGCACTCTGTCCCAGCATCCCCCAAAGGACCCAACCTGATAACTCTTAGAGAAAAGGAATTATGCCGCCACACTGTTAACTAGTGTGGCAAAGTGTACACACTACTGTCGTGACCTCTAGCATGCCAGGTTTCTGCTTTCAAAATAATAAGTTCAAAGAGCATCACTATGAATTCTCTTTCTTTGTTATGGTTATATTTCTGACAGTTAAGATGAATAGTTCAAAGAAGTTTCTCCCCCAGTGGCCAGCAGGCAGACTCCAGGGCTGGAGGTGGGGCTCATCTGAGATGACTGGAGAAGTATTCTTGCCTGGGGCAGGAGGAGTAATTAATGAAAAGATAGCCATCATGATATCAAACAATGAAACTTGTCATCTATAATATATGTCATCTAGATGCCTTCCTAGAGAGTTGCTCGTCAAATTGGAAAGATCTGATATCAGAAAACTTTGCAAATAATTTTTTAAAACAATTCTATTTATCTTGTAAAATTTGCACTGATCTTTGCAACATTTATCAGGACCACTTCTTTCCTACATTATCCATTATTCTTCTTCCTTTACTCCTCAGTTCACTAGACTAAGAGGACATAAACACAACAAAAGGCCATTAACACAATAAAATACTACAGTGATCATAAGTCTCAGCAAAGATGTCAGAGGGATCAAGGAAAAGAAATCCTGCTTCTGTGAAGCGTGGGAGTTAAAGTTTTTGAGATTGAATATTTACCCAAATCTCACTTTTAATTCAAGTGTTGTTCATGAAGGGGTACACTAGGAAGAATAAACCATAAATCAATCTACTATTAAATCCTTAGTTTTGTTCATGGCCATTGATGCATAGAGGGAAATAGGACTCACCTGGCCATCTGCAGATGCTTTTTCCTAAGAATGATGAGTGTAACAAGAAGCAGTCCAATCAAGAGTGTGCTCAGGATTGCTAGCACTGAGATCACCACCACGTTGGGATTCATCTCAGTAACTAAAAAGAAAAATTGAATATGTTATTCACTGGCTTCAGCACATAGAAACTAAAAGTTCTGTTGTTTCTCATCAGATTTTATGACTACCCTCAAGAATAAAAGGGATAATCCAAGCAAGCAATGAATTTTTCTAGGGTATGGTATCACAGAATAAATTTCATCACTCATGGCTACTAAATATTATTTTGTAAGAATTAATTAACATTTCCTTTTAAGAGGTTCAAAGCTGTTTTTATTTTTTTTTCTTTCATGACTAAGATCACTGTAGGATTTGGAAAGTGTGACTATCCTAATATGGGTGGAAAACCAAGTAATCAGAAAATATTAGTGTTGGAAAGAACCTCGGAGGTCAACCAGCCCAAGCTCACATCTGACTAAATACCTCCTCTATAACAAATGGCTTTCCAGCCTTAATTTAGATCTAAAGGAGCAACCTTCTACACCCTGGGCTAACCATTTTTGAATATTTCTGGATGTTACAGGTTTTTTCCTAATTTGGGACCTTGCTGCAACTTCTACTCCTAGTTCTTCCTCCTTGGATTAAGAAACCAAGTCCAATCCTTCTTCAACATGCCTGCCCTTCAAATACATGAAGGTATCTTGTTTTCTACACGATAAGCATCCTCAGTTCTTTCATCCAATCTTCATATGGCATGAAAAAGGTCTTTCATCTTTCTGGTTGCTTCCTTGTAATTTTTGGACCTTTTCAGGTTATGAATCATCTTCTGAAAATATGATTCTGCAGAAATAAACACAGTCTTCCAAATATGGTTTGACTAATGTAGAATACAAAAGAATTATCATCTCCTTAAACCAGGACACTGTCTTTCTTAATTTTGCACAAGAGATCATTGGCTTTTTTTGGTTTGCCATAGAGTACTGTTATTCTTATTGGATTTTTAGTCCATTAAGGCACTCAGACCTTTTTCATGTAAACTCTTAGTTAGATACCTCCTTCAACTTGTACTTTAATAGTTCCTTTTATTTCCTGTAATGTAAGATTTTGATGCTATTAAATTTTATTTTAACATATTTTGCTGGGATCATTTGTGTCATCCAGTGCATTAGCTATCCCTCATAGCTTTGTGTCAAGGACAAAATTGGTACGAATTCTGTCAATATCTTTATTTATAGTATTTATATTGAAAAATGTAAAACGGTAGAAGTCCAGAAAAAGAAGCTGGACCATTTCATTAGACTCTTCCCTCTAAATTGACATGAACTCTTTGATAACTTTCTTTATGTGTTAAGTGATCTCGGAGTCCAGGATCCTTCTTTAATAGCCTACATCATTCTATATTGTCCACAAAAATTGCATGAAAATTTTGTCAAATATTTTGTTGAAATAAAAGTAAACTGTAGCATTAATCTTTTCAATCTGGTCATTTCGTTTTTCAAAAAGATAGGAGGTTAGCTTGGAGTGACCTCTCCTTGATGTTGAATTTCTATTATTTGTTGAATTTGTGGGATTTCTACTTATTCCTTCATTCTCTAGTTGTTCACTCACCAACTCTATAGAGTTCAATTTAGAATTTTGTGATGGATCAAAGTCTATAGAACCTAAAGTTTAGAGACCCCTCTATCTTCTCTTTTTTGAAGATTGGGAAAACACTTACATATCTCTATTCTTATAGCACGTTTCCTATTCTTCGTGAGTTTTCCAACATCGCTAACATGAGGTCAATAATTACTTCTGCCAGTTTTGTAAGCCTTTTTTACCACATTACATGTAATCAGTGCTTCTGTTGTCACTTATCATTATTTCATCCAGTCTTTTCCTTTATTTCCTAAATCACCTTTTCACGCTCTTTATTGCACTCATTGTTAGCTTCAATTCATTGTGAGCTTTAATGTTTCTTATTATTTTTAGAAGCTATCTCTACATTTTTATATTAATATTTAGTTATCTGTCCTTTACTTCAATCTTCTCTGCCACCTTAATAGTACTCAATACATTTTGTCTGTTTCGTAGGGCCATGCATGTCCTTTTTAAAATGCAAATTTATTGATGAGTTAATGGGCTCAAAAGTGTATGTCTACATTGTTGTCTTCAGAGAACTCCCTTTTCCTCTCCTCATTATAAATTATTTCTTTTGGGTCTCAGAAAGCCATAATGAATAAAGAGCAGACCTCAGAATCAGAAAATTAAGGTCTCCAGTCCCATCTCTGACATATACTGGCAAGTCATTTTAATCTCTTTGCTCTTAGACCAGCAGTGTTAAACACCTGGCTAGCAAAATTCCCAAATGCAGCCAGAACCATATTAAAATATAATTGAGTGGGAAAGTAAGGTGGCTCAGGGGTTTGAGAGTCAGAGCTAGAGAAAGAGGTCCCAGTTCCAAATCTCACTTTAGATACTTCCTAGCTATGTGGTCATAGGCAAAACTTAACCCCCATTTCCTAGCCCTTACCACTCTTCTGCCTTGGAACCAATGCACAAAATTAATTCTAAGACTGAAGGTAGGAGTTTTAAAAATGCAACTGGGATCTGTTTAACAAATTAAATAAAAATACCACACAAAAGATAATGTTAATTTTTGGTTTTCTAGGTGAACAACTCCAGGTATTTGTTTCTATTTGGGTGCGGAAACTGTTTCTATTTGAAAAAACTGCTTTAGACATCTTTTTAAGACATAGTTTCAATGAATGGGCAGACTTGTATTGATGATGAAATTTCCAATAAAATAACAAATCCAGTCTCTGTCCCTTACACTTTTGTTCTTGAGACCTTTCCACCCTTTGGGACATGACATATCTTTAGAATTTTAAGCCGTAGCATCATGATTAATCTTCCTATGAACACTTTGGGATCTTGGTTCCTCCATCACTTTTACCTAAGTTTCTTATCATTTCTACTTTAGCAACCAGCATGAAGTGCTTTGAAAACCTTAAAGGGTTATTTAAATGCTAGTTATTATCATTATCATCACTATTATTAGTTGATTAAATTAGAATATCTTTCTCTTGTTTGCTTATCAGCAATAAGGCACATGAAAAATTCACTAGCAAGTTGTTAGCAGAACTCATTCTGCTGATATGTAGATTTAGGTGTCCATCTGCACAACTTAAGAGATTAAACATTAGCTAAGAGCAAGATGCATTACACAGAGACTAAGTATTTCTAAATGTTCTATCTGATTTCTAAAACTTTGTTGGAATTTAATGATTCCTGTTCTTTTCTCCCTGCAAAAAACCTTGGAATACAGAAGGATGTTGTACTCTTATACCTTGGTAAATGTGGGAGAATCACCCCCTTTTCCTACATGAAAAATAAGATCACTGAATTGGCTGGCACACAAAATTCCCTAAAGGGTTGGCTGTATTTCACTTCTCTTTTAGAGGATCTTAGGAAAGGGGAAAAATTGCCCTCATTAAGATACTAGGTTGCATGACAGAAGGCAGCTAAATAAAAGTAAGAAGACTGGAGTTAAAATTCTTGCATTGCGACTAATTTGCCACTTGGACCAATTGTTTAAACTCTATCAGCCTATAGTTTGAGTTTCTTCTTCTGTAGAAAAGGGATAATAACACAAGACATTCATAACAATATGTAATAAATCCTTATTGTATAATCTTCTGAATATTGTTGTAGATTATAAGTTAATGCATAGCTCACATAAATACAGCAAAAAGAAGTTCCTATGTTATAATATGAAAGGATTACCTATTCGTAGTCTCTTAGGAAAATAAAAGTTCTCTTCTGATTATATTATTTCTAAGATCTATTAAAATGATAGGTCTATTATAATTATATTATTAAACAAAATATTTAAGTTATTTTATTGAATAGATAAAAGATACATGAAATAATATACATAATTTGTTTTATATCACCCTTATCATTATACTTTAATGCTTTGATTAATCTATCATAACTTTGACATGAATATTCCTTCAGTCATATAGAACATTTTTCAATCATATCTTGTTCTCTGGTCCATGATCTGCAATAGCCAACATCCTGGAGGCCTTTCCTTTAGCTCTCTTGTCATTACAGGACTACCAATGGAATATGAAACTCATTTTTTATCTCTTCCTATATCCAAGTTATAATTTTTTTTTTCTGATTTGGACTTGTGATTTCATTGCTCTAGAGAACTCTCAATGAGGTAATTCTTTCTACCAGTACAGATGAGCACTTGCTATTTTGGAATTATGGTCTTAAATAGTTGTCTAAGGTACCAAGAGCCTAAATAACTGTCCTATGGTCAAAGAATCAAGATATATCTGAGGTTCGACAAACCCAAGTCTTCTTTCCTCTGAGGCCAGTTATTTATCCACTACATTATGCTGCCTCATATATATACATAGCAAATATATGATATTATAAAATAGATTATGTCATATGATTCTATTTTGCATTTTTATAGATGAGTGGTGTCAAACTTGAATAGAAATAGGAGCCATCAAACCATATGAAAGTATCCCTGCATTTTTACTTAATTTTAAGTTATAATTTTATCTCTGTCTTATTTTTTAATGTTGTTAAATATTTCCCAGTTATATTTTAATCTGGTTCAGGAATACTAGGGAGTATTGTAGGCCTAATATGACTGAGATGTTAAAGATATAAATGATATTACATAAATTAAAATGTTAATACGGAAACCAGCAACCAAAAGTGATGTTCATGATTATAAAAGTTTTAATGACAGATGTCTTTTCACTGGGTTGTGGAAAATATAAATGGTGAATAGGAAACTAGAAATATTATGGTGCCTCAGACATTTTGAAATCTGAATATAAAATAAAAATGAAATTAAGAAACAAGAAAAGAAAAATAAGCTAAGAAGATGAAAATTGGGGGGCAGGTAAAAGTATTAGTTTAGATGTCCCTTTTCTTGCTACCCAATTCTACTCATGATTTCAGAAGATTTCTCTGTTTTGTCCTAACAGTATCAAATTGCCAGAGTTTGATAAATGTTTGGGGAATGCCAAACCTAAAGCAGCATAGTGTTTAATTGTGTTTTGCCTTTATGAACATCAGGGAAAGCACTTTGGATCTAAGTGTATGAAATGGGACCCAACATACCAGAAAGAAAAAGTAAAAACAAAGCTGGACACAATTTACAAAGAAATTGTATTTTATAAATGTATCTTACCCATTGTGGAGATGGCTATGAATGTAGGAACACTGGGACTGTTGTGGCTGAAGCTGGTTACACTACAATTGTAGACAGTGGCAGGCAGGAGGCTGGAGATCGTCACAACATGAGAAAAAACTGAAATTGGCTCCTAGAATTACAGAAAGGGAGGGGGGAGAGGAGGGAGGGAGGGAGAGAGAGAGAGAGAGAGAGAGAGAGAGAGAGAGAGAGAGAGAGAGAGCTGTCTCTTATACACATNCAAGTGATTCCTTGGGATTAAGTTTCTGCATATGACTAAGGAAAGGGGTTTCACTAGATGGTCTCACTAGATCTGTGGGGTATAATGAGAGAGAGAGAGAGAGAGAGAGAGAGAGAGAGAGAGAGAGAGAGAGAGAGAGAGAGAAACATACTTCATTTTCTTCTTTAAAAATCTCTTTCCAAAGCAGTGATACTGGAAGCTCTGAGCACCACCTCTTATCCATCTATCTCACTTAGCCTCAACCAAAGCTTATCAATCCATTTCTCTAACTCTGGCTTCTGGATGAAATAAGTAACTACATTCTAGAAACAGTAGATGATGAGGACATTCTCTATAATTAAGCAAAGATCTGTGGTCACCTGAGCCAAGGAAAGTCAAAGCCATCAGAAATACTTTCAGGGCCACTCTTTTTTCTCCATAACATTTCTCTGAAAGGATGGTGCTAAGGAATATTAATGGTGTTAAGGAGATGATCCATCGCATCTATCCTGGCTGGCTGTCATGTCTGGAACTTGCTCCCTCCTAAACTGTACCTCTTGGTGCTTCCCTGGTTTCTTTCAAGTCTCAGTTAAAAACTCATCTTTACAAAGAAGCCTTTCCTAATCTCATTGATGCTAATACCTTCTATTTGTTGAGTACTTTCCATTTATAAATGCATGTATATACGTACATACATATGCATATATACATGTGTGTGTATATATATATATATATAGCTTGTTTTCTCTGTTGTTTTCATGCTATCTGTCCTTGACTATGACTTCCTTGAGAGAAGGGACTTTCTTTTACCTTTCTTTCTGTCTCTAGGACTTAAGCATAGTGCTAAGCACATAGTAGTCACTTAATAAATGCTTGTTGACTATTTGGTGAGCAGACTTGAATAAGAATTGTTTGGTAAGAAATAAGATTTGGATAATCAGTATATAGCAAAAAATATACATAGCATACTATGCTCAAAAGGCTATAAAAGAATGCCTGCCCTTTGATCCAGCCATACCACTGTTTGTACCCCAAAGAGATCATAGATAAACAGACTTGCATGAAAATATTTATAGCCGCACTTTTTGTGGTGGCAAAAAAACTGGAAAATGAGGGTATGCCCTTCAATTGGGGAATGGCTGAACAATTTGTGGTATATGCTGGTGATGGAATGCTATTGCGCTCAAAGGAATAATAAACTGGAGGAATTCCAAGTGAACTGGAAGGACCTCCAGGAATTGATGCAGAGCGAAAGGAGCAGAGCCAGAAGAACATTGTACACAGAGACCAATACACTGTGGTAAAATTGAATGTAATGGACTTCTGTACTAGCAGCAATGACCCAGGACAATTCTGAGGGACTTATGGTCAAGAATGCTAGCCATATTCAGAGGAAGAACTGCAGGGGAGGAAACACAGAAGAAAAGCAACTACTTGAACACATGGGTTGATACGGACATGATTGGGGATGTAGCCTGGAAACTACCACACCAATTCAACTAACAACAATTTGGAAATAGGTCTTGATCAATGACACATGTTAAAACCAGTAGAAATGCATATTGGCCATGGGAGGGGGGGAGGCCAGGGGGAGAAGGGGAAAGTAAGAGCATAAATCATGTAACCATGTTAATTTCTCTAAAAAATAAATAATAATAAATGTTAAAAAAATAAATATACATAGCAGATTTGTAGTAAATAAAGGAAAAGGAACAAAATAAACTCCCTAAATGTCTACTAAATTCTGTCTATTTCACAATACGCTCCTGTTGCCTTCCTCAATACAAAGAACTTATCTTTCAAATAATATATATATTTATATATATATATGTATATACATATATGCATAAGATCATGCTGGGCATTAAACAAAGTTCCTCACCATCCTGCTTTTCCTTCCTCTGCCCTGTGGAAAAACAGGTAGTAAAATGAAAAGATAGGCTCCATGCCTTAAAAATTTGTGTTAAAAGTGCTGGATTATCCATGGTCCTGGTCTCTACTAATATCTGAATATTACTGAATAAATTCTGCCTCTGGCCAACCCTTTAACCTCTGTGTTACATGCTGGTCCACATCTCACTCCTTTTTCTTCACCTAAAACATTTCAATAGGACTTTGAAAAATAATTTACACTAATAGTAGTAACCATTCTATCCCTAGAACCCACTAGTGAAGCTAAACAATACCTCTAGGTAACATTGGTGAGACTCGAATAGAGACTAAGAAGAGAAGTTTTTTAAAAAGGAAGAGTAGGAAAAAGAAGGAAAAAATAGAGAAAATGAAAAAGAAGAGGTCTATTTGATTGAGAGGGATTTCTGATAGCATCTCAAGGAAAATTGCCTAAATTTAATACTCATTGAAATAACTCATAGAATTTGTTTAAGCTTGACTAATTTCCTTCAGTTCTCTAGAGCAATTTTAAAAAATGGGGGCCACCAATCCATACAGTGACTCCTTGTGGGCCATACCGACTTAGTTTTAAGGTATAATGTTTTCCATGTTTTGTTTATTGTTAAATGTTTTACACAATTACATTTTAATTTGTTTTAGGCTGCATTTAGCAGTGCTGCATTCAGCAGTACTGTGGCACAGGAATGGGTTTGACACCTCTACTCTAGGGCTCATTTGAATTTCTCTTTGCATGAGAGATTCTCTTTACAATGGAGGCATAGTTTTTATTTTAGAAGTCCTTGTCCTAACTATTGGCCTGAAAGTGATGACACCAAAGACTAATGAAAGGGAGAATCAAGGATCTTCCTTGTTCAACTTTGTTATCAGGCTAGTTGGCAAAGTCCCAGAAATGACATTTTACATGAAAGCATGAAAATTAACATGTTGAGTCAGGCCATAATCTACTTAGCTCTAGGGAGTCTGTGTTTGGCAATGGCCCTGAGATCATTCTGTGATTGTATTTTTCTCACAGCAACTTCAAGGAAATATATCTTGAAACATTTGGATCTATGTGGTCCTTTTTAGGATCTTTAATTCTGTGGTAATTTTTCTGAATACTCCAAGAAGGAACTATTGCCTAAAAATTCATCTACACTTTAAAAAAAGTTACTCACAATTTTAATAGATTCATTGGTTTATTAATTGGTTTAGTAGTAAATCTTTTTGCTTGTCCCAAATTTGTCACCTTTAATCTTTAAGAAGAATCCCCTGTTTATAGTATACTGGGGATTTGGCAAATAGATTGATAAAAATCCTTCTATTCCTACCATTCCTGTTTTCAAAGTTCAGTCTTATCCTTCTCAGCCTCCTCTTTCTAGACTGAGGCATTTAAACATTTTAGTTTGTCTTCATTATACAATATCCTTATACAAATATACTTTTTACTCTTCCAAACCCAACTTCCCCCACCCTACAAAACCAAGGAGAGCTCATGAGCTAAGAATAAAAAGTATATCAGCTTCTAGAACTAGCTTTTAATTCTCATATTTTAAAAAATTTTTCATATTATATAGACCAAAAGACCAATCACTGCAAGTGATTTTGAATTCTAGTGGATTAAAAATATATAGAGAAGGTTCTTCCTCATCAGGTAACATGTCTGAGGTGAAACTTAGAGAAGACAGTGAAATATACAGTACCTGGAGTTTTATTTCCTCGTTAGAGCCAGCTTGATGACAGAAGACTTTGTAGAAGTCAACAACTCCCTCTTCTACCCAGAGCAGAGTCACTGAAGTCTGAGTCTTATTCACTGCAAAAAGGGACTTTGGAGGAGCTGGTTCTGCAGGCAAAAAAGAGGAAAAACTTTGACTCTCCTCTCCCTTAACCAATTGTTTCATTTTGTCTTGGACCATGAAGAGGAAGAGATAAACAAAAGGAGTCTAAGGAGAAGTCCTCCATAAAACTCTTCCATTACCTTTTCAGATAATTTATATCTAAAAAGCCAAGAGTGATACATTCTGTCTTTTTCTTTCTTATGTTATATATTTCTCTTTTTAGAAAACTTCCTGTTTCAAGTTGAGCTTAGTTGTAGGCATTATCTATTAATAGACTGTGTGCTAACATGTGAAACAAGCACAGGGAATTAGCACTTCCTTGCATTAAAAGAACTAGTCTGCAGCAGAAATTCAAAGTTCCTACTTGAAAGTTCAGAGTATAATGACAAAGAAGCAAGTAATGTGAGCATATGCTATCTAGTAACACTTGTCACCCAGCTGAATCAGTTCAGCTTTGTTCTCAAGAAATGACATCCTCCTTAACTTAGGGAAGTATACTTTTCCATTAATTTTAGTTGTTAAGATGGATAAACTAATTTAGTGAATTTAGTTAAAACTCGGGGGAAAATTTAATGGGAATGCACCTTTTCACAGGAAATTATGGGAGTGGTTCTGACCATTAAAATTATAGATCAATGGTTCTTAATCTTATTTGTGTCATGGGCCTTTTTGATAGTGTGGTTAAACTTGTGGACCTTTCCTCAGAATAATGTTTTTACAAGTATATGATATATAGGAAAGGCAAAGAAAACAAATTATATTGAATTATAGCTATCTCTGACTTTATCTATCTATCTACCCATCTGTCTCTCTATATCCATTCATCCATCTATCTATCTAAAACCAGGTTGTCTGTCCCTGCTCCTCAGTGGATGGGTCTTTTACTGGTCCAATAACCAAAGCAGGAATTAATAAGTCCACACATTATTAATATTATGAACTGTGCATTTCTTATGTTCTGCTGACTCCTGTTGGACAAAGTAATTAAGGAAATCTCTCAAATGGCAGTGTAGAAACAGATGACATACCTATGTGATTTTGAGTCACAGTGTCCACAACAGGGTGTTGATTATGACATTTACATCTACGTACATTAACTGAGAGGGCTTATGAAAAAGTGTTTTCAAACATAACAGAAAATTATCCCAAGTCTCAGATGAAGCAAAAGTATCTCACTATAAGAAAAAGTCTGCCTTTGTTTAGAGCTGTTTAACAAAGGGATGGATGTCCTGCGGTAGAGTAATTTCTCTTGTTACTATAAGGGTTGAAACAAACATTGAATGATTATTTGTTAGAGACTAGAAAATCTTGCTTGTAACTAGGATGAAAGAATAGATTAGATGGCCTTAAATGTTCCTTCCAGTTCTAAGATAAAACTATACTAGTAGTTAAAGAAGCAGGATCTTGTGGTATTATTTAGTCATTTCTGACTTTTCATTACCCCATTTGGGGTTTTCTTGGAAGAGATACTGGATACTTTGCCATTTCCCTTTCCAACTCATTTTACAGATAAGGAACTAAGGCAAACAGGGTCTTTGTGACTTAAGTGACTTGCCCAGGGTAACACAATTAATAAGTGTCTGACGCCAGATTTGAATTTAGGGAGAGAAGTCTTTCTGACTCCAGACCTGGCACTCTATCCATGGTACTGCTTAGAGCAGGAACTAGGGAGGAAAAATGAATACTTAGAATGAGGATTTGTCCAAAAGCGGGAAATTTGCCATAGAGCAGGAAACTGTAAAGGGTCACTGACTGCATTTTGTGTTTTTAGGAAGAATGGAAAGAATGAAATTTAGTGTTAGATGGAGCTCTGGAGAGACACAGTAAGTGAAAAACAGGATGGTAAGAACAGGAGCAACTGCACTGTCAGTCTGGGGAGCTGTTCTACTCTAGTTATAACTTGTTCCATCTATGCTTCTAGTTCTTTCTCACCAATGAATAAATAAACAAATGAAAAATTACTCACTAAATATGTATTATATTTGCCAAAGATTGTAGGGTGAGACAGTCCCTTTCCTCAAGGACTTTATATTCTAATAGAAGAGAAAACACCCACAGGAAGGTTCCATTGCAGGGAAGATATAAAACCTAATAGTACAGAAGACAGAGTAGCAAGATGGGATGAGATTCTTTGAGTGAGAGGGGCGAGAGAGCAGAGGCTGTGGCTGGCAGGGCCTATGTTCTGGCCAAACAGAGTATTAGCAGGAGTGGTAGTGGTGGACTGGAGGTGGTGGCAGTGGTAGAGACCAATCCCTAGCTGAGTGAAGCCGTGCCTTCACTGCATACAGTGACTGATCTTCAGGGGCTTCCTTACATAGTATTCTTCCCAAGGAGAAAGATGAGTGCAGTAACCTCTCCATCATGAATGTTGGTGCTATTTATTTATTCATTCATTCACGGTAAGACTAGTGTCATGAGGTTACTGCCTTCCCCAAGGAATGGTTATTGATAGCCAATCTCAACTGAGGGCATCTCTCTTGGTGCCTACTCCAGGTTCAATCTGTGGTGTGTTAACTAGGTACAAAAACTCCTAATTATGGCTCTGATCAATGAAGAGTTAAATAATAAGGTGCCTTAGTTATTGCTACTATTAGAAGTTTCACTTTTTTCTACAGCAAGTGTATTAATAGTGACAACTTTGCTATTTGGTGGATACTTATACATCCTTTAGGTATTAAGAAATAGTTTGATCAGGTGTCTGAATGTCACTTCAAAGATTTGCAGTTATGTGTGTATCATTCCATGCAATATCACATATGAATATATTGCTCTATCTCACACCCATTCTGCTTTACTAAATAAAACTTTTGTGAAATTTTAATTTTAACTTTCATGAAATTTAACTAACATTTTATGATTTGTAAAACAATAGAAATATGAATGTTGGTCCAAATATAGACTATACTTTCAAAGATAGATCTGACGTATAAAATTTGAGTATAGACTACAATCAAAAATACTTTTCAACTTATTCCTTTAAATATATTGTTCATTCTAAAAGAGATTTTAAATCTTTTCAGATCCTCATTAATACTAGTACCACCCCTCTGATGATAATTCCCAATTTATCCTGTTTATTGATTACATATAGTTGTCTGCATGTTGTCTACCTCATTAGATTATGAGTTCCTTGAGAGTAGGGACTATTTTTCATCCTAAGGATGAAACTTTCTTTGACTCTCCAGTGCTTAGCACAGTGACTAGTATATAGTAGACACTTAATAAATGCTTATTGACTAATGATCTATATTAGTGGATGGTCTATATTTGGATGCATATAGCAATAGATATTTACATTTATATATTGATTATGGTTATAAAACACTTTATATACTTTAGAATTTTGTTATTACAGCAAAATGTTGTCTTACATGGCAGGTAGTGTAAATATGCTCATTTTCCAAATGTTGGTAAAGCCTTAGACTGGGTTAGTGATTTGTCCAATGTCACCACAGCTGTAAGTGGTGAAATCAAACCTTGAATAATGCTTTTTTTTTTTTTACTGAAAGTTGAATACTCTTTCCAAATAACATGTGCACATGCAAACACATACACACACACACACACACACACACACACACACACACACGAGTAGTCTCACCCAGCTTTACAAGGTGAGGCAGAGAGGTGTTGCTTCCCCTTTCAGTGCAGGCAGTTACTGAAAGATTGTAGATATCACCTGGAGGTAGGTTTAGTACTGCAGTCATTACGTTTCGTGTTACCTGCAAAAATAATTAAAATCAAGTGTGAAATTTCAAAAAAATACCCTGCTAAGTACATTTCCCAAAAGTCTTAGTGCAATTTTAAGCTTTAATAACTTTAGAAATGTAAATGTTTTAAACTTAGGGAAAAAGTTAGGAAGGCTAATTATTTAAAATTTTAAAATATTGGTATGTTTCTAATTAAAATTCAACGTAATTACTGTCTTGTGCTATATATTGCTCTAGTTAATTTTCAACCAAAAACTTTCACTGGCTGCTGCAAGGACTGAATAGATTGCATTCAGAATCTTACCCTTGAGATCATCCAAAGGAGAAATTTTTGTGCATATATGACAGTTTTGATATGATCCTACAAGAAAAACTCTAATGGACACAGATCAGGTGCCTGGGCTGTCCAGGAAAAAGGACCTTTTCTAATGATGCACTATTGTTCTGATTATATAGATGAGGCAACTGAGTCTCAGAGATTAAGCGATACACTGAGGCATAGCAAATGGAGAGGTTGGAATAACCAAAAGGATTATAAAATTTAAAGCAAAAAAAAGTCCTCTTCTCACTTCATAACACATTGGTACTATCTACTGCTGGGATCTATAACTCTTTATGACAATGATATGAATTCCACACACAGAGGAAGTTCAGGGATAGACAAAGAGGTGCATGACATATCAAGTGGTATGCTCAAACCAGCCTGTACAGGCAATTGTTAAACTTTAATGTGGGCATTTATGCCTCAGAAATTAGTAAACACTAAAAATCAGGTTGGGATTTATTGTTTTGTTGATTTTTAGACTTAAGAAAATGATAGAGAAAATTTTACAAATGCAGATTAAATTTAAAAGTGGTGTCATGGGTATAGTTTCCCCTGCAATGAACCAAGTGTGAAACATTTACCAGCACAACCTTGCTTATACCAGAGTGTTATCATGGAGCTCTTTGCCACATATTCCAGTTGCTACTGATAAGTATATCAGGCAAATCCCATAATCCCCCTGGATCTGTTTCCTCATTTTTAAAATGAGAGGGTTGGATTCTGGGGCCCTTCAGAGCTCTAGTTTTATGATCCAATAATCCTAAATAAATTGTTTAGTCTGGTTATTATTCACTGGAGTCAGGCATTCAAACTCCAAGCATCTCTTGTTCTGATGCCATTCCCAATACTTCCTTTCCTTCTCCCTAACCTCTCCAAGGATATCAGGGAGTTAGAACCCAGCATTCATGGATATACATGCTAGGCTGTGCATTAATGAGGACAGAGAGTGAGAAAAGCCAGTGTCATAATGTCCAAGGTTACTATGCCTCTGTGTTCCTGTTGGTTCAGAGGAAAAGGAAAATAAGTATTAAGTCAATAGGTAGAGTTAGTAAGATGACAGAAAAGAAAAGAAAGAAAAGCATATCAATAAAATACCAAAAATATGTAGAAGAAAAGAAAGCAGAAGGGGGCATAGACAAGCAAAGCAGTGTTGGTACTGCTGTTATATTTAATATATACTTAGAAAAATCAAGCTATGTGTAATAAAAGATTAACAGTTTTATTCTAGTCCAACTCTCAATAATATGGAATTAGGTCTTGATCAGTAATACATGTAAAAAAACCCAGTGGAATTGTGCATCGGCTAAGGGGGTTTGGGGATTTGGGGAGAGGGAAAGAACATGAAATATGTAACTATGGGAAAATATTCAAAATAAAAATAAAAATATAACTAAATTTTTTAAAAAAAGATTCACAGTTTTACATATCAATCCTCCTTTCTTGTTCTCTATATCCAGAAATATTCGTAGTTAACAAGTATGTAACGAGAAAAGGAAATATGGAATACAAACAAAAATCAATCCCAAAGCTAACATTCAATGTAGATCACCATTCAGAATTTGAAATACATGGTATTGTGGATTTGTTTTTAAGTATTTGCATAAATAAATGTGCTATCACTTATCTCTTAGGATTATATGGACACATACACTCTTTTTTATTTTTTTCTTTCCTTCAGCAACAACCATCCAATGCATCATTCTGGAATGGGAGAGGTTAGTTGTGTCATCCCCATACATCCAACTTATATACAGCAAATTGTTAAAATATTCAACAGAAGTGATTTCTGGAGCCACAGGGGCTAAAAAAGAGAGAGAGAGATACATCTCAATATAATAAAGTAAAAGGTTATCAACATCATAATCGTTATAAAGTATGTTTAATTTAGGGAATATAACGTGCCATGGTCCTTCCCCCTGCAATGGTCCTGTGAACCTGGGGATTCTACTCAAGAATTGGATAGGTAAGGAGAACTGCATAGACATTTGATTTCTTGGACACTACTTGGATTCTGATTAATTCAGTTGATGTATTTCTAGGTCTGATATTCTAAGAATGAAACAAATAATAAATTAACCACATCTGACAACTTATACAAGTCTGCACCAATACATGTTCTCCTCCCCAAATCCAAAACAAAAAGAAAGGAGGGAGGTGTATCTCTTCATTTTTATGTCAGGGCATTGAAGCCCCCTATAGCATTCCAAAATACTATGTAACCCCCATGAAGCTTGTATATACAGGTATATATATATACCTGTATATACAAGCTTATATATATATATATATATACCTGTATATACAAGCTTATATATATATATATATATA
>NC_058134.1:192849822-192919230 GCF_016433145.1 Gracilinanus agilis
TGGTAAGGGCTAGGCAATTGGGAGGTAAGTGGCTTACCCAGGGTTACCCAGCTAAGAAGTGTCTGATGCCATATTGGAACCCAGGACCTCCCATCTCTATGCCTGGCTCTCAATCCACTGAGCCGCCAGGCTTCCCTTTGACTTATACACTCTTTTGATTGCTTCTGAATCTCATCCAAAGGAGTTCTCTTTGAAAGAGACACAAAAAATAATGTGTATATACACATATACTTATACTCTCTCTCCTTTCTTTCTCTCTCTCTCTCTCTGTCTCTCTGTCTCTCTGTCTCTGCCTCTCTCTCTCTCTATAATTCTCTCTCTCTCTCTCTCTTTCTCTCTCTCTCTCTCTCTCTCTCTCTCTCTCTCTCTCTCTCTCTCTCTCTCTCTCTCTCTCTCTCTCTCTCTCTCTCTCTCTCTCTGAGTCCATTTACCACTATAACTTAGATAAATATAAAATGTAAGATCCTGGCCAAAAGACAAAGACTGAGATTTAGATTAATGGATTTGGCATCACTATCTGGACTATGGCCTTTAAAATGTTTGTAAGTATATGCAAAATGAAAAAAAATCACTTATCAAATGAGTAAAGCCAGTTGGACATGAAGTATAAACTAAAATGGTGGATCCCAGTTTTTAAGTTCATTACATTCCCTATTTCAAGGAATTAATCCTCAATATTGGAAATAAGAGCCAAATGCTATGTAAAAGGACATTTACATTTTGATTTTTAAAGCCAAACAAATAAATAATGAACAGTTAGGATATAATGTACTGCCACCGAGACTTGAGGAAGAGGTTTTGCCAAGCATCTCAAATCAATGCTTGTGTAACCACTTCCCACACAAAACGCACCTGTTATGAAGCTTATAGTAGAACTGTCACAACAGCTCAATTCTGGCTCTCCCCATGTCACCATGGTAACCCGAAAGTTGTAGTACCATGCTGGTAGCAGATTGGCTATTCTCTGAAAAAGGAAACAAAGACAAGAAACTGCTGAGAGAAAAAAAAGAATTATAAATACTTTTGAGAATTTAGGGTTTTCTGGGAGTTTTTAAAAATAAACTGTTTATAGAGATAAAGTTTGCCTTTAGGATTCACTTATCTACCCTCTTATCAAGAAAATGTTATGAAGAGAACACATAGTTGATAGTACAAGGAAAGATCATGTCTTCACGTTCCATGCCTAATGAATATTTTTGGAAAAAGAATTTTTCCTTCCATCTTTTTTACTTATTCCTCTACCTTGTTCCTTATCAATCCTGTTTATTACTCCCAAATTCTGGCTGCTTTTTCCCCTATTTTCCTCTTTATTTCTTTTGTTTGTCCTTTCCTTTTTTAGACTATTTTTACTCTCATTTTCCTTCTTTGTTCTTCTAATTTTCCCTTGGGTTTTCTATACTCTAATCTTTCTTTTTTGCCTCCTTCTAGTTCATTAGCTACCTTCTACCATTGGGTTATCATGTTATTTCCCTCAACTATATTTTTCCTGGTATTTTTCTTCAGTTTCCTGGTTTTTCAGTTATCTGTTCCTGTCTGACTCTCCATGACCCTGTGGACCATAATATGCCAATATTCCCTGTGGGGCTATCTTGGCAAAGATACTGGAGTAGTTTTCCATTTCCTTTTCCAGTGGATTAAGGCAAACAGAGTTAAATGTCTTGTCCAGGGTCACACAACTAGTAAGTGTCTGAGGCTGTATTTGCACTCAGGTCTTCCTGATTCTAGGTCCAGTACTCTATCCACTGAGCCAAAATGCTTCTTCTTGAGGACATCCTGGATTCAGTTCCTTAGTGGAATCTATACTCATCTGCTTTAAATGTAACAAATGAAGTTATTGATCTATGATTGACCATTCTATCATTAATGAAACTTTCTGCAGGAAAGGAAACTAGGTTAGATGTTGGAGAACAAACACAACACAGTAGGACCTATCAGCTAAGACTTCTATGTCCTAGCTTCTGGGACCCCAGGGTCATCTTCATATCAGAATGAGGCAGCAAAGAAGGACTTATGTAAATCTCAGTTTGGCAGCAGAAATATTTCAAAATGGGTGTATGAGAGCCTGTTTATTTCATATTCCCTGCCTCATTCTCCCCAAGATCAGTGATTTTCCAAAGGAAAACTTCTAAGTATGTGAAAGAATTAGTAGTAGAAGAATTGGTTCTGCAGGGATGATGATGATGATGATGATGATGATGATGATGATGATGATGATGACAACGACAATAAGGACAATTCACATTATATACTTGTTGAAGGTTTGCAAAGGACATTCCACTCCTGCTATATAATTGTTTTCAGATAATTTTCCAACCAAGTGATATTATTGTTTTGTTTTAAGTTCCAAGCACACAGTTAGCCATCAGTTTCTCACCCAGATTACATTTAAATATCAGGCCCTTAGAGCAGCTGGACAATGTCATTGTTACTTTGTTGAAAGGAAAGCAGAAACCTGGTGGAGAGAACTATGGACACCCTGCAATCATGCATTTTACCAATGGCTTGAAAGGCATTTTGAATTTCTTAGCCCTTTCCAGTATCAAGGAAGAAATAACAATCATATGTGATCCTAGACCTGATGAATTTGCCTTGCTTACCCTTTTGGAGTCCAATTCTAATTAGCACCAGTAATGAAGACTGTCAGCTATTTAATGAATGACTCAGATAAATCTCTTATATCTTCCTCTGATGGAGAACAGAAGCACAGTATGGTTTTGCTCTACTTTAAACAATTGAACATATGAAAAAAATATTAACACCTAAGATGATTTAGGGGTGTATATTAATATCACAAAAAAGGATTTTGATTAGCAAAAATAACTGCAATCACAATGACTTCAGTGAACTTATGATTTGATTTACAGACTTTTTAAGAAGACATTGACTATGTACAATGAAACTCATACATATCCATACACATTTATATATCTTAGACACATATAATAACTAGTAATCTACTTAGCACTGTAAGATCTATAAAGCACTTTATAAATATTATCTCATTTATCCTCATATCCTAGGAGGTGTGCTCTATCATTTTCTCCATTTTATGGATGAAGAAACTGAGGCAGACAGAGGTTAAGTGCCTTGCCCAGGATTAAAAACATAGCAAGTATCTGTGAATGGATTTGAACTCAGGTCTTCTTGATTGCAAATAATGTGTCAATCCAGTATACCAATTAAAAACATCACGCATATTTTTACCCACTAATATATATGCACGCATAGACACACAGAGCACATTGCAGGGTAGGTATACATTCAATGTTTAGTGAATGAATAAATAAATCAATGATTCAAAATATGAGATAGTATGATAATTTGTAAAGGGCTATTACCACAGAAGCAGTTAAGGAAACAGTTGCAGCTATTTCATAGTAGGTTGTCCATTCTGATATCATTGTTGCAGGATTGAAATAAAACATTTCTACCACATACTTCCTGAACACCCCTAAGTAAGGCCTGGTCCAGCTCAGAACAACAGCAGTCGGACCCAAAGGGTAGAGCATTAAGTCCTTGATTCCAGTGGGAACTAAGGGTCAAAAAGAGAGAGAGGAAAAAAATGAAAAGACAAAACCTTAGATGTATTAATTTCCTCAGAATTTTGCTTCAAAGTCCAATTTGCTTAATAATAATTGATAATGATGTTCTTATAGTCATAATTCAGCTTAATAATTACTGTGAAGAATGTCATCTATTTTTGGCAAACTTCAGTGAACCGGCATGCCTCTCCTATGGCAATAATATATTTGTGCAAATAAAAAATATTGAGATTTTCATTTAACAGAAAAAGCAGTGGGAGATTTAATGGTGTGCCATGAACATTACCTATGGCAAATGTAACAGGATCTGAAGGTGGTCCAATCAAAGGACCTTTTCTTAGGTAAATCACAACCTGGTATTGGGCACCAGGAACCAGATTTTCAATGATGCTTTTGCTTGAGTTAACCTAAAAGAGAAAAAAAGTCCATTAGGAAGAATATTAAACTAGGTACACCATATGTAAAATATAAGGGTTAACAGTATGTAGAAAATCTATGATGAACTATGGAAAATGTATAGAATTCAGTGAAGCTGAATTTTCAGAAATAAAATTATTTATAGCCCATAAGAGTAATCTGTGGGAAAGTCACAGCATTTAAGTTATATGACAGGATCAAGTTGCTGTTAGAACTTTCAACGTCAACTGTCACTGTGAGTTAGAGACACATCAACCAGAACAATATCCAACTCTGTTAAGACCATCTTAAACTGAAGAGTCATAGAGATCCCCAGGTAGCATAAGGATCAGTGTCTGGGTTACTATAGCCTCTTTCTCTTAGAAAGGACCATAAGAGATCTTGACTTTAGCCCAAACTCCTTATTTTGTAGGTAAAGACAACTGAGATCCACAGAGACAAAATCATTTGCCCAAAGTGACACAGTTAAATATTGGCAGATCTGGGACTAAACACCAAACTTCCTAACTCCTACTCTAGAACTTTCCAATATAACACGTTGCCATAAAAAAACCGCTCAATAGTTTTTTACAGCAGTTTCATGTTGAGAAGATCATCTTTCCTAGCCCTTATCTTTGGTGCCTTTTGCTAAATAAATTTATATCATCTGAAGTTAAAGGTTCTGAGAGTTATTTAGAAGAGTAAACTTATGGTTAGGGTTGATTATCTTCGACTCTTGCTTTTCCTCCTTCTTAGCTTCCTCCATTATATCTATTGAAGCTACCTTACCCCCTCTAATCCCATTACCTCTACCAATGCAAGCCAATTTAAACAAGCCAACAAGTATTTTTAATGACATTACATACAAGGAATATGCTAAACAAAAATAGCACCTGTTGCTAAGAAATTTACATTTTATTGACAGGAAGGATGTATCATGTAGTATTTAAGGCATGATAATTTGGAGCATTATACTCTTAGGACAAGTTTTCATTACTAGCCATATGAACATATGAATTACTGTAATAACTTTTTTTAAAACATTTCCCTTCCATCTTAGAATCAGTACTATTTGTTCTAAGGCAGAAGAGTGTAATAACTTTCCCTCCCTATCTTCCTGCCTCCGTTCTTTTCCCAAGTCAAATTTGGCTTTGGGGTGAATGGACTTTTTTATTTGGTTTCTAATAAACATATTTTCTGTATCCCATGGTCCTTGGATTCTGGGCAAAAGTTATATAATTAGCACATTAAAACAGTGTGAGAAAATGTGCCAACAAAGAGAATAGCTCTCAACCTCATTTATTGATGATACAAGGAAAAAAATACTTTCCCTGTCAGAACAAGCAGCTGGCCATTCCATTCCATTCTACAAACATGTATTAAGCTCCTACTAGGTGCAAAGCGCTGTGCTAAACATCAACTGCTGTGCTGGGGATAAAGGCAACGTGGCACTCCATGATGTACTTTTAATAAACTCTTTTAAATTCTTTTCCTCCTAAATTTTGCCTCCTTAATCATAGCAAATGCCTGAAGAATTTTCCCTTTAACACTTGGATGGGATTCTGGCTTGTATCCAGCTTCTAGCCCAGTACCGTTCTTAAACTGAATTGACATTCAATACAAATCGCTTCAGTGGAAACAACAATTTTTAAACATGTAAACTAAAAATTGTAAATTTCACTAGTGTCAATCAAAACTGGTACCCGATTCTTCTAGATTCTGCAAATACTACCTTGACTCCATGGAGAATGCATGAGGTTGACTCAGAGAGTTATTGTATCACCTTAGATTTTTGAAACTTGTTTTAGTCTTTGCTTCCTGGAGTTTCAGTCAAGTGGGTTTACATAGTAGGATTTTTTTTACCTGAGTACAATAATGTTTTTCAAGTCTTTGACTTTCTTTTTGTTTCTGGCAGGTTAGAGACACAACAGACACAATTGTGTTATTGTTGTCACTCTCTTGTGAAGATGTCCAAGACATTAAGGCAGTGGTAGAGCTTAAAACATTCACGCGGACGTGCTGAGGCTTCTCTGTTAATTCTTCAATCCATTCTCCTAAAGGACCTGCAATATTCAAATGGAGTAAGGAGCATGCTGAGTAGTTCACATCAGGAGAGCTGAAAGCACATTGGTGGGCTTTTCCCCCCCATTTTGTTTTCCTTCTCCCTTACAAAGGTTATTTCAGAGGGGTGAAAAGCACCAGATGGAGAGCCTTTTAGAATGACATTTTTCTGTACTGCACAACATTACTCCTTCAACACCTGACCTCAAAGGATTTTCTCTTCAATGGAAAATATGAGCTTCATTTCCATGGTTTATTGGGTCCTTGAACTTTCTGGCAAATCCCTAACTAAAGAGATAATGATTATTTGCATCTGTATTAATTTCTCTGTTAACTAGATAGCTGGCACTTCTACAAATCATTTCATCAGTTCTTAGAGCACCTTTGCCCTCAGGGTCTCTTATAGCTAGAAATCTGATTAACTTGAGATATATTCCAATTAGCTTCTATCTCAGTGGTATGAGAGCAGTTAGGAATCTGGGGATAAATAACGCAAGCTGTTATTATATCTGGTCTATCTGAGATAACCAAAAGAGCTGATTCTACTATAGGGATTGCCTCTACAGCAGGAGCTGCCTGAATGATGTGTGGCCATTAGAATGGAACTGGAATTTCCCACTGCCCCAAACTCTCCTTCCACATCTCTATCTGCCAACTTCCCTGATTTTCTTCAAGTCTCAGCTTGTCTCTTTTTCTGCTCTTCAACAGGCTTTTCCTAATCCCACGTCTTGTTTTTTTTTTTCTGAGATTATCTTTAGTTTATCCTGCATATTATGGGTTTGTCCATAACTATTTGTTTGCTGTCTCTCCATTCAGACTGTGAGCTCCTTGAAAGCACACACCTTCTTTCTTTATTTGGCTTTATTTTGTTTCTTTGTATCCCAAGCACTTAGCATAGTGTCTGACACACTGTAAATACTTTTAAAAATGTTTTTGACTTACGTTGTGAACCTGAGATTATAAACCATTAGCATCACTCCCTGGGATTAGACATTGTTTTGAGAAATCCCCGGATAAAAATAGACCTGTGGTCTGTTTTTGTTGTTGTTGTTTGGTTGTTTTTGCAGTTACTAGGCATCTACTCTGTAACTGCTCCGCACTAGCATATGCAGGAGAAAAAAGAAAAGGATATATAGTCCTTGTCTATGATGAGTTAACAATTTGGTTGAAGAGCCAAGATTTAGACACATAAAATAACTAGAGAACAACATAAGATGGAGACACATTGCATGCTACTCAGGGTAAGATATGATCAGAATTGAGAGAAGGGGAACATTAATTTGACTGGCAAAGTCAGAGATGAGCTTAAGGAGGAAATGATACTTAAGCTAAGCAGCCAGTTCCAAGCAGATAACATTACTCTGCTTGGAAAGGGAAACCATCATAAAGGTCTCTACTTAAATCTCAGAAAATTCTGCAGTAATTTTTATTAAATACTCACATAAATAGCAATTTTATCAAGTTTGACAATGAAAACTTGGAGGGCCTGAGGCTTCAAGCATAAACTTCACAGAGAATCATTTCATTATTTATTGCAAAATAAAAGAAAAAGATCCACAAACTTCTTTCAGTAATTATTTAAGTAATATTTACACCTTTAGAAAGTGACTTAATTGCTCTCCATTTTCTTTGATTTTCTCTAGATAGATTAAAACTATATGGGGGCCACTGGGTGACTCAGTGAATTGAGAGCCAGATCTAGAGACAGGAGAGTCCGTGGTTCAAATCTGGTCTCAGACACTTCCTAGCTGTGTAACCCTGGACAAGTTACTTACCCTACCTACTCCCCCATTGTCTAGCCCTTCTCTCTCTTCTGTTTTGGTATCAATACTCAGTATTGATTCTAAGATGGAATGTAAAAGTTTTAAAAAATTAATGACTTCCTAAAAATACACAGAGAAAA
This sequence comes from Gracilinanus agilis, assembly GCF_016433145.1. Lineage (NCBI taxonomy): Eukaryota > Metazoa > Chordata > Mammalia > Didelphimorphia > Didelphidae > Gracilinanus > Gracilinanus agilis. The sequence continues at coordinate 192,857,725 of NC_058134.1, forward strand.
TCACCTTGAATTTCTAAACATCATACAAATTTAGGAGATTTGACCAAAGTAGATATTGCTTTTAAATAGTGTTTATGGAGATCTAGAAGGGTCAGTTTGTTCTTTTTAAACCTCCCTACCGAAATAAACTTTCCACTGACTAATAATGAGATTGAATGAAAACTTTTTTGTTTTAAGCTCTCCACATCTTTCTTCTCTTACATCAGAAATTCACTGTAAACTCTATTATAAGAGAATCTTCCAAAATTACTCTATAGGTATCTTGTATGCTATTCTCCCTCTTTAGAAAGTTAATTCCTTTAAAGCAGTGTTTTTTGTTTATACCCCCAATGATTATCATAAGGTCTTAATAACTAATTAAAAACGTTTGTTGTTGTTCTATAAATTTTACAGAAAATTCAAGGGAGTCCATAATGGAAGGTCAGATTAACAAATGAGACAACAGGGATGGACACTGAATCTGCCACTTCAACCATAAAGGGAATTCCAAGATAAGAAAATACCCTTTGCCAAAGAAGGTAAGCAACTTCCCTGCAATTTCTCATTGTTAACAGAATCGTCTAGAAGAGTAGAGTCAAACCCAAGGAGAAAGGGAGGAGGGATGACATTAATCTGGACAGAAGGATTCCTGGCTTCATACTGACTTAGCTCTAGAAAGCAAAGTTTGTTTATGCTTTGTTGTATTTTTATTTATTTTCTTAAACATTTCTCACTTGCATTTTAATCTAATTCCAAATGCACTTGGGAATGTCTAAGGCCAGTATTTGATACTTCAAGTAGCTGAATCCTAGGCACTCTTCCTCTGAGGCCATTTCTCTATCTGTTGCACCAAACTGCCCCCCAGTAATAATAGCTAGCATATATTATAGTTCTTTAGGGTTTTCAAAGCCCTCTGAATATTATCTCATTTGCACCTTACTCTAGGCTGCTAGGTGGGCACAGTAGATACAGCCTAGACCTGGAATCAAGAAAATGGTTCAAGGCCAGCTCAGGTACATACTATCTTTGAGACCCTGGGAAAATCACTTAACCTCAATTTTTTCAACTCTAAAATGGGAGCAATGACAGCATCTACATTGTAATGTTGTTCTGAGGATCAAATGAGTTATTTGTAAAAACCATCTAATCACAATGCTTGGTTTTTAGTAGGTGCAATATGAATGCTTACCCTTCATCCTTCCTTTCCCCTTCCCTAGAAACTTATGAGGTAGGTGCTATTTTTTATCCTCATTTTACAAATGAAGAAATGGAGGCTGATAATAGAGATTTGCCCAGGGCCATACAGCTAGCAAGTGTTGGAGGCAGGATTTAACCTTAAGTTTTCCTGACTCCAATGCTAGTATAAATATTCATTATATTTAGCTGCCAGGACTAGATATTTTCTTACTTGCTAAAGAACTGATAGAATTTAGCATCTCCTGACCTTGTAGACTTCCCAGGGTCCCTTAAATTCAATAAATAATCTGAAGTATTAGCATTCTTTTTACTTGCATCATTATTGCTCTGTTGTTGGTACTTACTGATGTAAAAACTAATCGTTTTGGCTGATTGACTTCCTCGTGTTTCACAAGATCCAGAGGAACTAAAGGTTGTCACAGATAATTTATATTTTCCTGGCTCGTTCAGCTCAGTGACAAATTCATGTGCTTCCTCATCGACTGTCAGAAATTGAGTAGAGTTTTCTAAATCATCCAAAAAAAAAAAAGAAAAAATGGATTTATTGGAATTTGAGATTAATGTGAGAAAAGCTAATGCTTAGATTCGGGAACTATGGCACTGCTAATTAAGTTTACCTTGTCAAAACATTAACTCTATCCATCTTTCACTCAGCTACCAAATCAATCTTCTTAAAGCACAGGTCTGAGGATGTTACCACTCCCTCCTCCCCTTTATTCAATAAACTCCAATGGTTTCCTGTTTACTCTAAGACCAAATTAAAATCCTCAACATGGCTTTTAAAGACCCTTACTACTAGGTCCCTTCTTACCTTTCCAATTTTACATTTTTCTCCCCTCCACATACTCTGATTCAGTAACTAGGCTCCTCACAGTTCCTTACAAAAACATGCCATCTCTTTAATGCTAGAGACTTCCATCTCTAAATTAGCCCTTGTATATATCTTGTTGGTCCTTCATGGTTTTCATGCTGCTCTCCCCATTAGACTCTGAGCCCTGACAGCAGGGATTATTTTTGTCTTTCTTTGCATTCCCAGAATTTAGCATAATGCCTAGCACATAGGAGATGCTTAATAAATGCTTGTTGACTTGATTCTAAGCATAGGCTGACATGAAGGAATAATGATGCATAGAATTCAAATTTCATTTTTACAATATACTTAGACAAAAAAATTCTGCATATTAGAGTTTGTTAATCTAAAAACTGGGGTTGTATTTGCTCCTTTTATCTTTATGGCAAGATTACTTGCTCCAAATGAAAGAAGGTGAATTTTAAGGAAGGGTATCTGAGTAATCCTCAATGAGGAACAAATGAAAAATAACCACTGCGGAAGATCTTACTGCTGTTTTATTGTTCATTAGCTATCCCGAACATCTCTGAGAATTTCCTTTGACATTTTAAGTTAGAAATAAAAAATTTTCTGTCATTTGTGACAAGAATGTCTGCAGTAAAACTGAGTCTCCTTTACATCAAAGTTCATCTCCAGCTGCTTACTTCCTCATTTGAAGTCATGATCTGAAGTTCGAGTCACAACCAGCCTTCAAAAAACCACACGGCAAATAGGATAAAAGGCTGATTGAGTCTTCAAGGGAATAGGCAGCGAGAGAGAATTTTTTTCTACAAAAATCCCATTTCCACTCAAATATAACCAATAGCAGAAAAACAGAAGAGAGATGAGAAGAAATCATGCACTGGTGATAGCTGGCAATATGCTTTCATTTAGGAGTGAACCTCTATTCATTTATTAGAGAAGATAAATGAAACTGATAATGACCAGTTTATGTAGAATGGTACTGACACAAACCACCTTCAAATCAATGCTCTCCTTTGTTTTAAAAATAATTCTATGAGGTAGGAACGTAAGTAATATTTTCTCCATTTTACAAATGAAGAAACCGAGACTCAAAGAAATTAATTCAAGGTCACAAAATTAAAAATTATGGGTTCCAGATTCAAAACCCTATGTTCTAATACTACTAATGCTTCTTCTAAAATAATAATGATAATAGTTAACATTTTATAGCACTTTGTGCCAGGCACTAGTGTGCTAAGCACTCTACAATTATTATTTAATTTGATCCTTACAATCCTGGTGAGATAGATGCTATTAATATCCTTATTTTGCAGGTGAGGAAACTGAGGTAGACAGAGGTTAAATGACTTGCCTAGAGTCACATAGGTAGTTAAGTGTCTAAGGCTAGATCTGAACTCAGGTCTTCCTGGTTCCTGGCCAGGCACTCTATCCAATATACCACCCCATTCCCCCTATTCTATCTCAAAGGTGACGACTCTAGTTCTTAGAATCTTAGAGATGTGAAGGATCAATGGGTCACCTAGTCTAACTTCCTTATTTTATATATGAACAAGGTGAGGTCCACAGAAGTCAAGATGCTTGCCAAGATCACACAAGTAGTAAATGGACGAACCAAGACTGAAATCTAGATTCTCCAACAGAGTACTTTCCATGTTCTCTACCTTCAAATTGCTTCAAGTTTTGGTACAGGAGCTAATATTTAGCCTACTATGGTAGCAGAAAAAAATGCAGCAAACGAGGGCCATTAGATTTCGAAGTAATAAGAGATTTCTTCAGTAGCTTCTTGAAGCAAGGAAGTGATGTAGCAACTGAGCGTTGAACCTGGAGTCAGGAAGACCCAAGTTCAAATTCAGCCTCAGAAACCTACAACCTATGTGATCCCAAGTAAATCACTTAATCTGCCAACTTCTTCAATTTCTTCAGCAATAAAATGGGGATAATAATATCATCTCCCTCCCAGGGATCAGATGAGATAATATTTGGAAAATAATTAGCAGTACTTGGCATATAGTAGGTATTTAATACATGTTTCTTTAAATCCTCACAGAATGAGTTGGAATTAAACAGACAGAGTTGGAGGGCATGGGTATAGGGAAGAATGGTAACAGAGACGTAGAGGTAGAAGATGCAGAGTAGGCTGGTTTGTCTGAACAGGACCTTATGTGGAAGGGAATAATAGGCTGGATAAGGAGGTTGAGTATTTAAGAAGGGAACTTAGAATGCCAGCTTCATAATGATCGTTCTCATTTACATAATAATACTACTCAGAACTTTTCTCACAAATCTGTAAAGTAGGTAGTATAACATTCTCATTTTACCAGAGAAGGAACTGAGGCTCAGAGAAATGACTCGACTTCTCTACCATTATATAACAAGTAAGGGAACAAGGTTTAAAGCCCAGTCTTCTAACTCCAAGTCATTATCTATTTCATTCTACCCAGCTGATTGTCTCATCTGAGAGGTCCTCAACCCGAGTCAAAATGTTGCCTCACAAAGAATACAACTCTGTTGTTGTTTTTGGACTGGATCTGTAATGACATTAGTAGAGGGAATTGCTAGGGGCGAAATTCCCTTTACCCATGTAGGTCAGCATATGATCTGCAATTGACAGTCTTAGAAGTTGGCTGAAGCACAGAGAAATTAACTGACTTGAATGATAAGATAAGTTAAAAGATCTGAATCTTCAAAGGAGAGGCAACAAGAGAGACAGTTCTGAGCTCCAAAGAACCCATTTTCAGCAAAATAAATTCCAATAACAGAAAAAAGAAAAGGCATGTTAAGTTTTTTGCTAGGACCATTTGAATGTAGCACTTCTGCCCTCAGTTGTCGGGCCATTTTCCTGAGGGACAGTCCTGTGAAGCTACAGGCTATGTAGGCAAAAAGAGGTGCAATAATGATAGACTGAGAGAAGGCTAAGCCACGGCACCAGGTACCTACAGGACTGAGAAAGGATTTTCTTGGATGGTTAGAGGACTTTGAAATATGTTGTCATGAGAGACAAACTTTTGAATGGGGAGACCTTGGAGCTGCAAACATGCAGAGAACTGGTCTCTGATATGTTCCTTGATTTTCAGTGCTTATAACCCTAGAGATTTACTGAGAATCGACTTCTCTCTTAGATTGGTCTGAGTTGAGACTTTATCTCAGTCTGCTGAAAAGCCTTTTTTACTTTTTACCTAGACATGGTATTTATAATATCTGGTGTTTGGAATTTGGAGAGAGCAAAGCTGGTAAGAATAAGCTAAGTACTGAGTATGATCAGGGAAAGTGATGTTTGTCTTGGGCTCCAAAGAATTTTAGCCCTGCACTACCAATATTCAAAGTCTGATGGATAAATATAATTGTAAGCCAATATTCTTCTTGGGGATGGGTGAGGAAAGGAGCAAGCACCCCACCATGACCCTCCTTCCACTTCTTCCAAAGCAGAAACTGAGGTCTCCCTTGGAGAGTGGTCAGCCAAATTTCAGATCAGATAGCTAACCGAGCCACATGAGAATCAAGCTGTTTTTATGTAATTAGATAGCAACCACTTACATAACATTTGGATACAGTTAATTATCTGGAATGGGAAAATCTATAAATGTTGCTTCTTCCTTTATTAAACAAAACCAGGTCAATTGCTTATTTTTTTTCAATTAAACAAAAGCTACAGGCTGTGTAGTTGAAAAGGAAATCCTTTGTGATCGGTCAAAAAGTCAAATCCACTATGATTCAGTGGCACTGACCTCCTTGCTATTCCTTGCATATCTGACTACATAACTCTAGGGACCTGCTCTGATGACAGAGATGTCACTCAGTCTCAACATATGGCAAGTAGATATATGTATTAACAAGTCCAAGAAGACTTGCAAGAACAAATGGTAGCATCAGATAGCAAGATGTTTAAAAAAAAGTGTATGATTCATTACCTAAATTAGTCAAATGTAACAGCACTGCTGAAATAAACAAGTGTGCTAAAATGGAAAAACTGGGTACCAGATGCTGGGTAAATGGACACAAGATAGAATTTGAGTAGCTACAGTGAAAGTACCATCTGCTGTGTCTTTCCTGCTTTACTTCACAGCTGTTCTGTGGAAAAGTGCCAATGACGGGTGGCAAGAAGGGTAGTACACTCCATAAAGAAAAGAGGAAGGAGCTTTGGATTTGATAGATATGGCACAGAACTGATAATTATCATGAAACTAACTATCTTGTAAAGAAATCATGTACTGAGAAAGGACATTCTAAAGACCTTAAGTCTGGATGCGAGAAAATAGATCTTCTGAAAAGGCTCTGCTACCACTTTCTCCGAATTATAAAGGTCAAGCCTGTGATTTCAGGGCTTCCCCAGTTGCCTGACAGAGTGGAATTGTTGAGAAGTGAAGCATATGTACCATTTCCAGGATTTATGTCAGTATGACCCAGTGGAAATAACAACTGACTTGGAGTGAGAAGACCTAGCTGCAGGGCTTATTTTAAATAGCTATGTAAAACTGCTTTATCATCATCATCATCATCATCATCTCATCATCATCATCATCATCGTGGTTGTTGTTGCTGTTATTATTATTAGGTAAATAATAGAGATGTAGCCTCTAAATGGAGACACCTGGGTTTCAGTTCCATCTGTGATAAGTCCTGGCTATGTGTGACTCTGGGCAAATTAGTCAACCTCTCATCAACCCAGTAAGGATGCCAATCTGTGTTGATGAGAGGAATTACCTCATTGGAAAACTCCCTATATGAATGAAATCATGTATAGCCTATTTGTACCAACAATATGCATGTATGCCATTACATTACTTTTATGCCACCAAGGTTATATTTGTATTTTTTTAGGCTGATAGAGCCAAAAGTTTATATTCTGCTGGCAAAGATTTTGAAATTCCTTCATTGCTTCCAATCTCCAGTGAAAAGTCAAAGTAGGACCTGAGTGGAACAATTTAAATCTTTATAGTTTTTCTCTTAGCCTATGTTCTTTCTCATCTGCAGTGATTTCTGGAACCTAATTCTCCCCTCCCCAACTTTTTTTTTTCCTTCTGAAATATCTCTGAATAGTAACAAAGAATTATTACTTTACCTTCTCTCTCTATGCGAATATGGAACCCATCAAAGGCAGTAGGTGGTTTGGGGGGCAACCAGTTCAATATCATTTGCACAGGGAAAAAAGATAAAGGCGCTGATGTTGCTTTCTCAATCAGGCTAACTGTATTATTATTTTTATCTTCCCTGGGAAGCACACTGACAAATTCATCTTCATTTTCTGGTGTTACAGTTTCACTATCCCACCAATATGGCTGGAGTGTTGTTTCCTCATCACTACTGTTAAAATCTGGCCACCCAGAAGAAGTGTTGGCTGAGGAAATTTCAGGAGGATCATCTGTAAAATGGAGCAGTTTCTCTTTTTCTATGAGATCTTGTGGCTTCAGGAATGATTCTTCTGGGAAACTTCCACTTTCTTCCTCCCAATTATTCTTGTTCAGGCTTACAATTCGGACTGAGATGTTTTGAGGTGGGAAAGGAGCTGGAGAGACAGAAATTTTATTTACAAACATATCTTACAATTCATTTCAATGAAAGAAACTCCAATTAATTATGAATTGATTAATAAAATGAATTAAATGTATTTGTGAGAAATACAACATGGAATGGGATCTTAAAACAAAGGTGAAGTCCAATTGTGTCTGAGCATACTTAAACTTTAATATTTTTCAAATATCCTGAAGTTTATAATCTGGTGACCACAATCACTGCAGATCTGTTAACATTTCATCAAACTCCTTCCATCTCAAGACATTAATTTGTGATAATATTTTTGTTCAAGTGGAAATTTAACCTTTTCCTTAGCAACATAATGTTGAAAAGGGTAAGATAATAAAAATTTTCCTATATCTTAATTTTAATATAGATATATTCCCCAGCTCCATGCCTTTCTTATAGAAAGTCTACACCAGTGATGGGCAAATTTTTTAAAGAGGGGGCCAAAGGAAAGGAAATGCTCATTTGTCAGTCTGTTTCTAAGGCAACTCTTTTGAAGTTTCATTGTATTGTATCCTACTCCTTGTATTCATCAGATTAGGAATAATGTCCCAAGGCCAGGTAGAATATTTCAGGGCCCCCACCCCCACATCTGGCCTGCAGCCCATAGTTTGCCCATCACTGGTCTACACCATATATTATTGGGGCAACAAACTTTAGAATGGAGTTAAAATCAAAGTTTAAAAAGGTAAATGCCTCAAGAGGAACTTTTTAATATAACTTGTCACAAATGTTTACTTCTTAATACCAGATAATTCAGTTTATATATATAACAAGTCAAATCTCATGTTCATATTCAAAACTTCTGGAGGATCAATAACACGAGGTTGAGATGAAATTTCCAATCTGGTCTAGTATAAACAAATGCCTTATCCCACCCAGTTTTATGGCAAATACTACTGGAAGAAACTTGACTTGGTGTTATATTCCTAATTAAAAATTATTTTAAAAGATTTTACAACTTGATGAAACACAAAACTGACTTTGGAATTATGAGAAATGCACACTTTTCTGGAAGAATACTGCACAAGGGGATGCAAGTAGAAGTCCAGATTTTTATAGACTCAATGGATGAATGGTTTGCAAGGGATCTTAGAAACTACCTAGTTGGACACCTTCATTTTATAAATGAAGAAACTATAGCCAAGGAAATGAGTTTCCTAGTATAAAGTCATGCAACTAGTTAGTTACAGAGCCAGGACTATAATACACATCATCTCACTAGATGAACTTGAGATCATAATGCAAGAAAATAAATTTATATCACAGGAGTAACAGATACTTGATGATAACCATAACATCCATGACGAATACAGATCCAGAAGGGAACATTTGGTTCAAAAAAGAAAGAAAAAGAACAGCAAAAAGTGGGAGAAAGTGGGGCAATAACATTATTTAAGAAGCTATACTTTTTTTGAGGAAAGAAAGGAACTGGAGTAGGGAAACATGGCATAAAGCATTTGGATAAAAATGATGGAAGCAGAAACATTAGTGATATAATCAGAGTATAATGCATATGATCTGAAAAGAAAGAACTGGAAGAAGGGTTTGGGAATCAAATCACAATCCTCATATAGAGATATGATATAAAAGTTATCATACTCTGAAATTACACAGGCATCTGCTGGAGTTGTCTCTCTGCCGAAATCATAGTAGATTATAATTTCTTGATTTGCCTTCATGATAATTATATTCCTCAAAAAAAGGAGGAACTTAAAAAGAAGAAATTCTATTCTGACTTTGATTGTCACCAGCAAGGAGAAGCTGAATTCTTAGGGAACCTTAGGTTGAAAGGCGTTATTACTCTATCCTAGAATTTGTGATTCAGAAGTAAAGCAGGTTACATACATCTTAGATTTTGAGGAGTATAGATTTCAAAGGATTCATAGTGATATCCCCTGAACTAAAATTTCACAGGAAAAAAACAATCCAGGAGGATTGGGAAAGTATCAAGAATGAAATTCTGAAAACATATACAACAAAAAAAAGTTTTTGTTTTTTTTTTTAATGAGGAAGAAAAGGGGGTAGTTGCCTATGGATGCTAATATGGAAACTCACTAGCCAACTTAGATTATTTAAAAGATTACTACATCAGGGTGAATCAAAGGCACACAAGAAAGGAAGAATATAGAAGAATTATTAAAATTTAATAGGGGGGACAGCTGGGTAGCTCAGTGGATTGAGAGCCAGGCCTAGAGATGGGAGGTCCTAAGTTCAAATCCGGCCTCAGACACTTTCCAGCTGTGTGACCTTGGGCAAGTCACTTGACCCCCATTGCCTACCCTTACCACTCTTCCACCTATAAGTCAATACACAGAAGTTAAGGGTTTAAAAATTAAAAAAAAATTAATAGGACCTGAAATCTGTGAGGAAATCTAAGGATTTTTTACAAAGCTGATTTTTAAAATGATTTTAAAAGCTCCATTTTAGAAAAGAAGAGTATGGGTTATGAGTTAGCAGAGCCAATGATAATTTGCAAAATGAGGAAAGTAAAACTATTCTAATTTTGCTTCTGTTTTCTCTCCTAATGAGACTGATACTTGTATTGGAAATTATAGAAAGATGGCATATGGACAGTTGGATCCCAAAGCCATCAATGTCATTTTGGAAAGATGTTTCCACTACTTTCTTCTAGAATCTCTGCTTAAATTTTTTAGGCATGAGTTGGATGAATCTTGTCAAATCTGTAGTTGTCAGAAAGCTGGAAAGCATGACCAACATATGGAATTGCAGTCAAGAATCAAATATAACTCAACGTATAGAATATTGGGCCAAATCTGAGATGATTATATTTAATAGGAATAAACATAAAGTCTCTTATACTTGGGTTCTAAAGAATCAACTTCACAAGTAGGCAAAAGGGGCTATTCAGCTAGACAACACTTTGTCTAAATAGCGTGTTTTTTGTTTTATTTTGTTGTGGATTGCAGGCTCTATATGAGTCAATAGTTTTATATGGCATTCAAGAAACTGCTCTTTGATACACAAAAAAACAACATCATGCAGGAATAGGAGGATGATGGTTTTGTGTTTTGGTTTGGTTATACCCCACCTTGAATAATGAATTTAGTACTGAGCACTAGGAGGCAGCTAGAGGGCTCAGTGGACAGAGTACTGGTTCTAGAATTCCCCTAAGAAAATAATTTAACCTATATTTGTCATAAGCCACTAGACAAGGAAATGCCAAACTACTCCAGTATCTTTGTCAAAAAAACCCCAAAAAACTATGAACCCTATAGTCGATGGGGCCATGAAGGGGGTCAGACGGGACTAAATAACAACAGCAATTAGGTTTGGGGGCATCTAGGTAACAGTTGGTATAGCACTGTGTCTGAAGTCAGAAAGACCTAAGTTCAAATCTGGCCTGAGACATTTAATAGCTCTATGACCCTGTGAGTTATTTAATCCCGTTTGCCTCAGTTTTCTCATCTCTAAACTGAACTGGCAAAAAAATGGCAGACCGTCACAATATCTTTGCCAAGAAAACCCCAAATGGAGACATGAAGAGTCAGACACAACTGAAATGACTTAAACAACAACAACAAATCTGAGTGCCATCAATTAGAAAGGCTTTTAATAAATTGGAGAGAATAAAGAGAAGAGCAATCAGGATGGTGAAAGACTTCATATTTGTTCTATTTAAGAATCAGTTAAAGAAACTAGAAATGTTTAATTTGGAGAAGAGAAGACTGGGGTGTGAGAGAGGTAGTAGGATGCCTATAAAAGTTTTCTTGTAGTATTTGAAGGGCTATCACCTGGAAGATTTATTCTGCTTGGCAACTGGAAAGAACCAGGAGCAATGGGGTGGGAGGAGGGTCAGGAGGTGTGGGAAGCCAATAAGAGAATAGATAAAAATCTGAAACTCCTCTTTTGACCCCTTTTGTGATCCTTGTGATTTCTTGTTGAAAAGTATTGTGGCCTTATTGAAAAGCTTTAAGTTCCTAGTAAACCAGCATTTAAAAGGTTAACAATTCTTATTCTTTGGTCAGAAATGCAGCCAAGACTGAAACCTTAGTTAGCTGGGGCATTTGCCCCTGAGAAAAGTATTCTCAGTCTTGGCTTGGTGATAACAAATATAGCTGAAAGTCCAGCTTGGTTCTAATCTTCTTCTAAGAAGGCTTCTAAGCCTGTGGTATTGTCCATGTTAAAAATTCAGCTCTGTGTAGTTGTGGGAAACTATCCTTGTGCTTTTGGGTGAAAGAGAGTTTGAATTTCTTATATAATAAACTTGTGACTCAATGGCACTTCGGAGAAGCAGCTATGAGTTAACAGTCAAAATTGTCTCCCATGCCCGTTATTTCCTTATCAACCAAGCGGTCCTTATCAGATTATCAGAGATGATAAATAGATCTCGAGAGGGAGGGATTGCAAAGAGGTAAATTTAATTGTTACATTAGGAAAAATGTTCCAACTATTAGAGCTATTCAAAAGAGTAGCTTGGAAGGTAATGAGTCTTCCCTCCTTAGGGGACTTCAAGCAAAAATAACCATAAACAGAATATGTATGTAGAATAAAAGGAATAGCCATGATATCAAGAGGATTCTTTTTCAGATACAGGTTGGAATAAATGGCCATCAAAGTCCCTTCCAACTCTGAAAATCTGTGATTTTGTGATTTTGTTTCTCCCAGTCCAAAGCTTATTCTCCTACGTCAGACCTCTTCCCTTTTTAATGCAAACTATGAGTTAATTATTTGGATAAAATTGCCTCTTATTGTCTAGCCTATAGTTGATGAGGAAAAAAATCCATGGAATAAAAAAGTGGACTAATGTACAAATAAGTATGACTTTAATTTATCCTTTCATTCATTATATGTTCATATATATTTATGAAATACAGTTAGGACTAAATTATTTTAATAACGCATTAAATATTCTTTCATTCAAAGTCCAATTTTTCTATCTTGAAAATGATCTATATAAAACATTTTCTTTCCTATTCAAGGTAGGAGCACCCTTTGGGAAACAGTGTAATGAATAGCTTCCTTTTTTTTTTTAATTTTAAACCCTTAACTTCTGTGTATTGACTTATAGGTGGAAGAGTGGTAAGGGTAGGCAATGGGGGTCAAGTGACTTGCCCAGGGTCACACAGCTGGGAAGTGTCTGAGGCGGATTTGAACCTAGGACCTCCCGTCTCTAGGCCTGGCTCTCAATTCACTGAGCTACCCAGCTGCCCCCAATAGCTTGCTTTTATTCTTAAATTTCCTAATAATATTTTATTCTTTATTCTCATTGTGTTCTTTATTCTTAGACACAAGTAAAGTGGGCATGTGATCATTTAAAACTTTATATGTCTGCTATATATTAGTTTGCTCTTATTTAAAATTTCCTTGGAATATACTATGCTCCTTTTAAATTAATAGAAAATATTTGTTAGAATGCTACATAAATATTAGTACAATAATTCCCAAATACTACTAGGACAGAATTCATATAAAACACAAGTAGAAACTCTGTGAAGAAAATGTACATTAATATCATGTATTGTGCATACTTCATAATTTATCATTTTGCATTTCTGCAAACTCACCTGTTCTGTGCTGTTTGGGTTCGTGACTTACACCACTGTATTCTACCAGGGTGCTTTTGTTGAACGTTGCCTCAGATACTAGCTGAAAGGTGATATTACTATAACATATCCCAGGCAGCCAGTGATTAAAAACGGTTTTACCTTTAAAAAAATCTGTAGAGACAAAAATACATCACCTTTTAAATTTGACACTCAAAAGAGACTTTCAAAATGTCAGCACAAGTGAACACCATTTAGGAAAATACTTGTCAGAGGTTATCTAGCAGAGGAAGAGGTCCAGACATAGATGGCCAGAAGGCTATGTAGAGATAGATGGTAGGGCATTTAAAATTCCCCACATGGAATTCCTATGAAGGCAGAAAAAAAGATTCCTATAAATCTTTAGACTACATGAATTTGAATCAACAATTAATAAGCAGACTGTGCTAAATAAATAAAGCAGCTGTAAAATTTCCTTCAAGTTAAAAACTCAAGGGTTTTATTTTTTAAATTACTTCAGATCTTAGTGACTTGCAATTATGTAGGAGTTATATATATTGCAGCTCACATTTTAAAACTAGCCTACTGGCAGGCAGTTTACCCACGAATAGAGGGAAAATAGATTTGGAATTTTAAAAACTAAGCTATTTATTATTATTATTATTATTGTCAAAATACTAAAAATTGCTTTCAAGTGTCTAGAATATAAATACGAAAGGGTTTACTCTCAGTGCTAAGCACAATGCCTGGTACATAGTAGGGACTTAATAAATGCTTGTTGATTTGACTTGAATCATACTCTGTTCAGAAGAACAGAGAGTGTGGCAGAAAAGCACTGTGAGTTTCCGTATGAGTATATCCTTTTAATACACAATGCTTCTCTATCATTACCATTTTCTATTCTCTTTCTTTTGAATAAAGCATAATACCCTTTCAAACATATTCTCTCCACAAGAATGTTAATTCTTGTCCAGAGAATGTTTCTACCGAGCCTCAGTTTTACCTATGAGTTCAGATTTATTTCCTTGCATTAAGATCTCCATTGACCTTGTTTTTCACCTATATGTTGTGGTTACATAGATAAATATCTGAGGCCATTTTTCTCTTCTTGATTATTGTCTTCTGTCAACTGCTGCTCCTTTCTACTGATATACTTCTGGTGCCATATCTACTCTTTTTTTGGTTATCTGTCTAGCAAACATATGTAGGCAGTTTTCTCCTTCCCCATCTATCTTTTATTTTATATTTTATATTTTATCTTATATTTTAAAGCTTTCTTGATCAAATTTTAAACCATGGTTAAGAAATCCAAATCTCATTTGAAGACCTCTTCTTAGCCTAAATCTTCCTTAACTTTTATTTTTTATTTACTTCCTCAATCTGCTCCATTTTTCAAATAACAGTATTTAAAGTTACGAAATTCATTGATTTGCTCCTAAAGTCTTAATCTCTGCCCAGGAATTCATAATCCCTATAGGAACACTCTTTAGCCTCCTTGAAGGGCATGTCTTTTGTCCTCAAATGAATCACCACAGGTGAGTAGAGAAGGTAGAAGAATCCTCTGTTCTTCCCATCAGGTGGAAAAATGGGCATTTCTCCATCACTCATCAGGAAAATATCAACCTGGCATTTTCTAGTCTTTTCTTCTTGTGAGCTTTATTGTATGACCTCTTTCCTAGTGATCCTTGTATAAACACACACATGCACACACACATGCACATACATACATACACACGATCTCTTTACACATTCGATTCACATTTGACTTTTTGATCATCTTAACCAAAAATGTCAGTCAGATCAGAAAAGTAAGTCAAATAAAAGAGTAAGAGTTATTTAGAGTAAACTTAGCCATCTGATTAGTCACATAAAGAAACAAGGGTGACCAGAATATTATGATCTTAAGCATTTAAAGGATAATGATGAAATTCAGTTATATAAATTTAATTTCTTAGCCTCTGAGCAAAACATTAAAAGAGAGCACTCTTAGTCAACAACCAGAAGCTATCTTTTCTTATATCAATTATTTTGGGGTCTATTTGAGGACAAAGAACCTAGAAAGATTTGTTTGTGTGTGTTAGATGCCTCTCCTCCTCCAAGAAAAATATAATAGTTTTTCATGATAGCAATAGCTTGGACATTTCATATATTGAAAATAGGAGGTGCACATACAGATGTTAGCTAGACTCCATAACTCCCATGGGAAAATTCATTCTGATTACTTTATAGTCACAGTCCATTCAGAATATCTTTTTTCAGTGTTTTTTTTTTCATCGCCAGTAAAACTCCCTATTTCCAAAACAGTATTCTAATAGCATTTGAAAATATGAGGGGAAGAAAACCAAAGCTTTTTCATAGTTTTTTTAGCCAAGGCTAGGTAACTTTCTACTGTAGAATTCTTATTACATTGATAATGATATAACTGATACCAAATTATGCTACTTTCAACCTTTATTTTTCTTCTTACCTTTGTATAACATTGTCCGGAAGTCTTTGCCTTCCCAATAGCTTATGTTTACTCTTGTAAAAACATTGTACTTTTCTGGATAATGAATTTCAAATAGGACTCCTGTTTCAGGAGAAGGCTTATAGTCATAAATAGAAACGCTGGTGACGGGAAGAGGCTCTACAAGAAAAGAAAAATGAAAAAAAAAAGAAGCAAAAAGGGGGAGGGATAAAAGGGGAGAGGCCATAATAAAACACTGTATGAGAGGAACTACATTTACCAGAACCACCTTGAATATTATTATCTTCTATGAACACTGAAAACTTCGAAGGTTAGGAGGCAAATTTTATTCTTAATTAATATCACTTTAACTTTTATCATTTTAATTTTTTTAATCTTTCCTTATCTTTTGTACTTTGTTCTTGTCAAAGTGCTATCAGATCTTTTTTTTTTTTAAGGTCTTGGTTTTACTATTTCATCCAGGATGAGCATAGGCATTTGACTGGCACCTTTTTCTAACCTGGTCTAGTTCATCTCTCCTTAGGTACCCTGGGGCTCTCCATTCTTGGGTGCTCACCATATTAATGACAAATTTAGTGGCTTATCCCACTGCAGCTCAGAACTCCTGAGATCAAGAGATCTGCCAGTTTAAGCTATCCTATTAGCAGGGATTATAGATTTATAACATCACCACCTCATCTATTGTTTCATTTAAACCTTACAACCCTGTAAAACAGGAGGGATAGGTATTATTCTAAATGTACAAATGGAAAAATCAAGGTTCAGTAAAGTTAAATTACCTGAAAACTGTCCTAAAGTAATTTAGAAGCAAAGCCAAAGATTAGAATATAAATCTTTGCCAGGACTCTTTCCACCATACTACATGGAAATCACTTTAATGATGTACAAATAATGGAAACTAAACTTTTACTCTAAAGTCAAAGGTTTAAAGGAGCCTTCATTTTTTATTTGGCCTTTGACAGTTATTTCTCAAATGATCATAAGACAGGAATATTAGAGAAGCGATAGTTTATTAGTCTCTTTCTCTTGTACAAAAATGATATTTTCTTAATAATTTAGAATCACATAGTTTAACCTGCTCATCATCCATATGTGGAAACTGACATCTAGAATTAAGTCACTCTTCTTCCACTAAGATGCTAAATCTGAACAAAACATTTTATTAATTTCTTTGAATCATTAATATCCTTCAATGCTAATGTCAAGCACTACCTTCTACAAGAGACATTTATTGCAAGTTTCTCTATGCTTCTGCAATCTTCTAAAAAGCTAATTTAGATTGATTGATTTATTATAAACTTACATATGTATATACAGACTCCCCTGATAGAATGTAAGTTCCTTGAGAATATGGGGTACTTCATATTTTTTCCTTGGTAATTCCAGTGCCTAGCATAAAGGTGACATTTAATAAAATGCTTATTGATGAACTGATTGATTACATATGCTCTATTGTTGTTGTTGTTGATCCTTCATTTTTTGAAGAGGACCAGAAACATCATGGGATAACTTGCCTGTCTGAATTGGATTGATGTGCGACAGAGTCACAAAGTCATCAGCCTTGCTCTCTCTTCCAGAGTCACTAAAATCCAATGACAAAAGTCAAGATGGCCAGTGATGACTCAGCTGCTGTGGATGACCTTGGAGACTAATGTCTGACTATATTCTAAGCACTCTTCAGCTCCTGTTTCAGTTACCTTCATGGCAGTTAGAACAAATTGTTCCCACCTGTTCATTCTTTTGGGCTAGTCTTCACATGCTTGAGGTAGACATCCCCCTACATCATTGATGGATTTGAAGGCTGTTGGTTTTCCTTGACCTGATTTTAGCATGGCTGCCCAGAAGAATTTACTGGGCTGTGGTTGCTAGGCATACTACAGCTTCTTGGAGCCACAGGTGAGAGTTGGGTACAGGTAGATATCAAAAGTGGACGAATCTCTCTCAAAAGGCACATACCAGAGGTGCTAGTCTTCCCTGCACATCCTATACAGAATATGCACCATATGAAAAAAGTTATCTCACTCAGACTCTATTCCAAAGTTGATTTCCATTCTCTCATGCTAATTAAAAGTAAGAGAACTTCTACAAAGTAAAATTGAATTTTCTTATTTAAAAAAACTAATTTTCTGGCTTAGTTTTAATTCTAAGACAGGTGAGTCACAAGGGCTAGGCAATGGGGGTTAAATGATTTGCCCCGGGTCACACAGCTAAGAAGTGTCCAAGGTCATATTTGAACCTAGGACCTCCTGACTCCAAGCCTGGCACTCTAGGCACTGTGTTATCTAGCTGCCGCAGATGAATTTACATATGCCAATTTAATTCCATAACATTTCTATAGAAATTTTTCAAATAATTTTAGTGAAGGTTAAATGTTGGTGGACTGTCTCATCATCTTTATAGACTGGCAGGGGCTAGGCATACTAATGTGGCATTGGTGGAGTTGTAAATTGGTCCCACTGTTATGTGAAACAATTTGTAGTTATACTTTAAAAAAATGCTGAAAGACATATCCTCTGATCCTGCAACACCACTATAATTTATATATCCCAAAGATGTCAAAATCAGAGAGAAATTCCTAATGTATGCAAAAATATTCAGAGCAGAAATTTTTATAGTAGCAAAGAACTTTGAAAGTATATATCCATAAATAACTAAATGACTGAACAAATTGTGTCACATGCATATAATTAAATATTGTTTTGCTGTGGAAATGATGAAAGTGAAGAATCCAGAGAAACTTGCAATGACTTGTATGTACTGAATAGGCCAAAGTAAACAGAACCAGGAGAATAATCTGCCCAATGACCACAAAAATGTGACATAAAACAATAATGAAAAACTTTAGAATTCTGTCTAATGAATTTTCCAAATATTACTTCAGAGGACTAAATAGTAAAGCATGATCCCTGCCTCTTGGCAGAGGTGGTAGATTATAGGTATGGAATGAAGCACATTAGACATTGATAGATAGGAATTTGGAAAGAACATAGTGAACCAGAGTGGAGACACAGAGAGTTGATGGAATGAAGGAAACCAGGAAAGATCTCAGAATCCTGCGTTGGAATTCTGGAGAAGGTAACTGTCATTGGCGAGTTGGGTTTGGACTCTGGAGAAGTAAATACCTCCTAAACCAAGCTCTCTCCTCCTATTGAACTTCAACCATTTCTTTTGAGAAACCAGCCAGTTCCTGATAGCCATTCTTTGGTCCCATACTCTGATATAACATCTGTTGAAGTCTCAAGAGAAAATTATCAGCAACAGTGACCTGAACTGCTCTGTTGCCTTGGTGGGCATTACCTACACCTAGGTGACTAGGTCCCGTCTGGCCCCAGTTTCTGACTCCACGACGATCGGTGGCTTTCACCAGAGACTACAATCTATGTGGGTTTATTTTAATAAAGTCAGATTAGACTGAGAATTGAGACAAAGAGGGAGTTAGTATAGCCTCAGCTTTGCTGAGGGCTGAAGCAACCCTCTGCAGGGTCAGTGGTGGGAATAAGATAGTATTTAATAATATTAGGGAATCCCTAGCCCATGTACCTTACCTTAAACAACAATTTACAATAAACCTATTAATGTTTTTTTTCTTTTTTTCTTTTTTTTTCTTTTTTTTAGCTTTTTTTTTTTTGTTTTTCTTTTTTTTTCCTGTTAATGTTTTAAAAAGAGTCAGATTGGTTGTCTACTGGCCTTGGACAGAGAGTAGCCTTCTTGCTCTCTGGGCCTGAGAAGATCATCACCACCCTAGACTGGGTTCAGTCAAATCCCAGTCACCCGTCTTAATGACCTTTTAGCAACATGGACAATGTTTTGAATTATTTTGTTTGACTGAACTTGTTAGCTAATGATGATTGCTAACATTACACAGTGTTTTAAGTTTTTCAAAGGGATTCACAATTATTATTTCATTTAATCCTTATAACAAACTGGTGAGGTCAGGATCTGAGCACAGTTCTTTCCTGGCTTCCAGGTACATTTCTATGCCTGTGGTGTCATTCTAATAGAAATTGATCCCTGTCATAGCATATTGACTTAGAAAATCACAAATTAACATTATCCATGTTGTATTGCATTTTCATTTATCTTGTTAAACATTTCACAACTATATTTTAATATATTTCAGACTATACTAGGGAGAATACCTTTATACTACATCATTTAGCTGCCTGTTACCTGGTGGAGAAGGGATAGTTTTTGGAAATAAGTTATGAAAAAAGAACAATATAAAATTTTAAATGCCAGCATCTATTAGCAAGAACTCAAATTCACAAAGGAAAAACAAAAAAAAAATAGAAAGTAATAAAATAGGTACTAAGTAAAATGTTGATTGGATTGAATCAAATATAAGATCAAACCATTAATTCGTGATAGGCAGAGGAAGTTTTGATGTGGGACACTGACACAAGGATGAGAGAAATGAGAAGGGGTTTTGATGTTCAGTCCTTTCAGTTGTGTTCAACTCTTATGACCCATTGACTTCTGGCCTTGAGGTTTTCTTTTTCTTTTTTTTTTTTAAACCCTTACCTTCCATCTTGGAGTCAATACTGTGTTTTGGCTCCAAGGCAGAAGAGTGGTAAGGGTAGGCAATGGGGGTCAGGTGACTTGCCCAAGATCACACTTCTAGGAAGTGTCTGAGGTCATATTTGAACCCAGGACCTCCCATCTCTAGGCCTGGCTCTCAATCCACTGAATCACCCAGCTGCCCTGCCTTGGGGTTTTCTTGGCAAAAGAAAACTGAAGTGGTTTGCCATTTTCTTCTCCAATGAGAAAGTAGGAAGGTACTTATTCCCCTTCAACAGCCAGCCATCATCTCCATACTTCATCTCATTTCTCTTCTGGTCTACTCTACTATGACAGCCATTACTCATGGAGCCATCTGCCTCATTTCTGTACCTGCCTTCCCCCAGTTCCTGTAGGGCCTCCATCTCCTAGTGTTACTGCATCTATGTTCAGATTGTTCTCTTTATTACCATACTCCCATCTTGACCCCCATTTTTTTTGCCTCAGGTGAAATAATGACTTCATATAAGATATAAGTTAAATTTTGGCTGGGGCAATTCACTTTAATTCCAAAAGGTTTTGCTGAAGGCTAACTATATGACGAGCTACAACATCTCTTTGTGTTTCAAATCATTTAGAGATTGAGAGTAAATTTTAAATCAATTGTTCTCACTAGGATTTTCTTATGCTATCCTCTCTGCAATATTAAGGTCATCCATACATCTGATTGGAATATGCTTATACAGGTCATGAGGGATATTTTCAAATTCAAATGATTATTGTAAACTTAATTTCAGCTCTGATCTAACAGAAGCCATCAGATGCCACATTTGACTTTGAATCACATAACTTCTAGCCCCCAACTCCCCAACTTCAACAGAAGCTTTGAGCCATTTGAAGTACCTTCATGGAACCCAATATCATTTCTAACTAAGTCTGACTGCTGACTCGATCTAAAAGTACCAAAATGAATGCCAACAGCAAAGAGATGTCACAAAAGAATAAGATTTCTTTTCCTACAACTTTCTGTCACCAGGTTCTCTCTCTAGAAGAAAAAGGCCTCCATTTCTCTTTTTTTTATAGCTTCAGGCACAATGGTTTTAGATTAAAGCTACTGTCAAACATCTGAAATTTAATAAGCACAATAGTATATTTAATTTTCTTCTATTGTTTCTACTACTCCAATCTACCTAAATTTCTAAACCAAAAGAATTTTTGAAAACTCCACTTGGTAGTTGGTTTTTTCCATTTCAGTCAACTTGGAATGAAACAACTTAAGTCAGTTTCAAATCTTTAGACCTGTGCTGAATCCACCTACAAATACTGTGGTGCAGTACTTAAAACTCAAGAAATCATGTAGTCATTAAAAGAGGTAAATAAACTTCATTAAATTTGCAAATTACATAAACCTAGAACAGATACTTGTCACAGCAGCTGACAACGTCAGGATCTAAGAAAGATATGGACCGGCTAGAACATTAGACCAAATCTAATAAGATGACATTCAATAAGGATGAATGCGAAGTCTTATATTGAAGTTTAAAAATGAACTTCACAAGTACAAGATGACTGAAACAGTTTGAAAGAGACATGGAGGATTTTAATGGGCTGCAAGTTCTTTCTGAGTCAAGGTTGCAGACAAGAAACCTAATTTGGTCTTACTCTGTATTAAGAACACCATAGTTTCCTGGAAAAAGGAATGATATTTCAGCTCATCAGTATGTTGCTAAATGTTTATCAGCTCTCTCCCACACAAAAAATGTATACAGACATACATTTAAATGTAACTTGAATTAATAACATTTTCTCTATCATTGCTGGATCACCATTATGCATCTGTGGCAAGCTGGGACACAAAATGCATGACTGAAACTGAATGTAGAAACCCAATAATATTTTTATAACATATATTTTGCAAAATACATTTCCTCAGTTAATTCCTCACAATCTTATGCAATAGATAAGATAGTCATCATTTGACAGTCTCTTTTACTAAAAGAACCACTGAGGCTTATTGGAAGAAAAAATTATTTCCCTTGTGGGCATACATTTCCTCAGTGTTATACTGGAGTTAAATCTGTCTCCACTTGTTTCTTCTATTCATTATACTGTAAATGTTGAACACAGGATTAAGATTAGAAATCTCTAGGTTACAGGCTGGGCCCTGTCACTAATTACTTGTGGGATCATGGGGAAAGTCACTTAACCTCTTGGACTTCAATTTGCCCTTCTGTAAAATTAGATGGTTAGACTACTTAATTTCTAAATTCCCTCCAGGACCATTATAATGCTCTACATTTAATAGGGAATGGCCTATGAAGGTTCAGACCTAGAAGTATGCAAATTTGGTGAGCTTGCTTCTGGAAACGCCTAATGACAGGGAATGGATGATCTTGGGACTCCCTTTCAGAGCATCCATAGGCATTCTGAAACATTCTGCAATGCCTACTTACCAGGAGGTGAAAATAAGGCTTTTTGGTTGCCTGCAAAGCCAGAACTGAATGTGTAAACAAAAGTCACAGACTGGCCAAAATAAAATAGTAATCTGGTTCAAACACAGAGTGCATGGTTAGGAGGAGCAGGCAATATGGTTGATGACAAGTTCTGCAAGGTCTTAAATGCTAAATGCAGTGGAGCTCAACTTTATATAGATAATATGAACTTTATCATTTATGTGAACATTAATAGGAAATAAAGAGCAAAGGATTGGCGTGATCAGAATTATTATCCTGGAAGCAAAACATGGATTTGGACTAATTTAGAGTAGTACAGTCTTATGATTCTTATTTATGGTACAGAGCATAATGAATAGAAAACCAGCTACATAATTAGGAAGATTTGAGCTCATCTGGTCTCTGACAAGGGGAAACTTCTCTATGTTCAAGTTAACTTTCTAACACTGAAAGTGACAAACAGGTGCTGATCTTCATTGGTAGAGGGAATTTTCATGCAGGGAGGTACCTGCATTAAAGAAATTTCAGTTCTACAACCTCTCTTCCCCCCAATATTTCCTTTAATTTGTATATTGCATTATATATTTTTGTTTACTTCCTTTGAAGCTTTATTTATTTCAAAAAGGAAGTTGTTGGGAAGGTAATTATGTGTCATATATGCATTGCAGCACATACTAATTACTAAATTTCTTGTTTATAATATTGTTTCATGAATGAATGAATAAATGAATTATTGAAAGCCCCTTTAATAATAACAGCTATAATTTATATTTAGGTTTTTTAAACCCTTACGTTCTTTCTTAGAATAAGTACTAAGTATTGATTCCAAGGAGAAGAGGGAGTAAGGGTTAGGCAATGGGGGTTAAGTAACTTGCCCAGGGTCACACAGCCAGGAAGTGTCTAAGACCTGATTCAAACCCAGGATTTTCCTGTCTCCAGGTCTGGCGCTCAATCCATTGAACCACCCAGCTGCTCCCAATTTATAAACTGTTTTGCAAAGTACTTTAAGAATGTTCTCATTTTGGGGCAGCTAAGTGGTTTAAAGTCAGAAGCTCCTGGGTTCAAATTCAGTTTCAGATATTTCCTAGATGTGTGATCTGGACAAGTCACTTTACTGCCCCTGCCTGGTCCTTGCCACTTAATGTCGATTCTAAGGCTTTAGGTAAAGTATTAAAAATAAGGTTGTAGGAAAAGAAGAGCCAAAGGAGAGTTGAATGGCTTTAACCTCTCCAGAAGCAATGACAAAGCCGATTTGATTATAATGATTGAAGTTAGCTTTCTATTCCATTTCTAGATATCCTTTTTATGTTCATTGGTACCAAAGAACAATGGGTAATTAATGATTTGCTTTTCGTGGTTTCCCTATGCTGTGGGTGATAGCACTTTGATTAAACTCACGCTGATTGACTCTATGACATTTGTAAAAACAAGTTAATGTGGCACAACTATTCTAATGGAGTTGCCATTTGACCCAAAACTGTCACTTCTCTCTAAAATCGATCTTAATTTGAATATTATAATTTTAGAAAACAGATGTAAAAAATCGTTACATGTAATTGGGAAAATCACATTAAATTAAAAAAAGAATAAAATCTACTATCTTGATCTAAAACAAGCTCAAGCCCAACTCATTGCTCAGATTAAACAGCAATCAGGATTTCAAGCACTTAACATATTTTAATTATAAAATTAAAAGGTAATTCAGTGAACTCAACAAACATTTAAATGCCCAGAGGTGCTATGTCCTAGTGCCCGAAAATACAAATATGAGACAATCTTTGCCATTTAGGAGTTTACATTCTATTGGGAAAATACCAGATAAATGAATACAAGAATCAAAAAAGTAAACCTAAAATCATTGTGGGAGGCAGGAGGTGCTAATAATAGGAAGAATTTGGAAGGATGTAGCTCTTGAACTGAGCCTTGAAGGGTGGTTAAGTGTTCTGAGAGAAGTTGAGAAGGGACAGCATTCAAGGAATGGGAAATAACTGTGTATGAGCCGCATACCACTTACACAGAACTGTAGATGGATAAATTATGCTGGACAGGCAATAATGTGTAATCACTTTTGGGACCAAACTATGGAAGACTTTAAGGGTCAATTTTTTCAAAGGCAATAGAGAGTCATTGAAGCTTTTTTAGGCAAGAGCTGGTCATGGCAAGATTCTTTTGCAATATTAAGTTTTGGAAGAGGGATTGGAGAGGGTAAAGGTTGGAGATAATAAGTCCAATTAAATAATTTCTGTAATATTTTAGGCAAACGTTGATGAAAACATGAACTAGGCTTGAGTCAAGGGTGAGAAAGGGCATGTTCAAGAGTTAAAATCAACACTTGACAACTGATTAGATATGTGAGGTAAGTCACAGGGGGTCAAGAGGCACATAGCTTTTCAGGTTAATAAGTTATTATGTCCAAATGAAACAATTTTTGCTATAATGCATCTAGGTAGACTTACATAGGTATTTTATTTTTTGCTGTTCCTTTCTGCAAAAAATCCATCATTGCAAAGCCAGTATTTTCCCAGGCATGCCAAATGGCCATGAATCATGAAATACAAGGACCTTAGAAGACTCAAAGTTACTGATGATCCAGAAAACAATGATAAGACATGGTGGATTTCAGTAAGTATCTACCAGTGATCATTTGTACACAAGAAGTATTCCTTATACAAAAATATCACCAAAGTTAAACAATAATGGAAAAAGGGGTTGACCAATGATGTCATGAAAGTGGGGACTAACAAATGGGCAAAATGTCACATCGATAGAAAAAAATATCAAAAGAATCATAGGAAAGCCTCCAGATATATGTAAATATAGGTACTTTATGGAAAATTTATGGAATGATAGGGATAGAAAGTGCTCAAAATGATAATGGGCAAGAATTATACAGGATAAGGAATGATGGATTCCCATTTGAACAACTGGAAGGAGTGACCATATTGATGGAGCCACTGAAGTGGGACAATGGATGAAAAAGTATTTTAGGTTTTTGGGTGCTGGCCCTTGGTAACACCCAAACAATCTAATCTGTTAACAAGAGGTTGATTAGTCTATCAAGAACAATTTGCAGCAGCAGCAAATACCTCCCACCCTAGAGTAGATTCCTTGTCTTAAAGTCATCAGTTTCATAGGAAGCCACAAGCTATTGTTGTCTCTACTGGAAGATCCCTAATTTCCTGTGAACAAAAAAGGGTCTGTATATGATGTAAAATCAGACAGGTAGGTTAGAGTGTCTTAACTGCCACTGTCTGATGCTTGTACCATATTGCACAGACAATAGGGACTCAGATTCTATATAAAAGAATTGTATGATCAGATGGAGATTTTACAATATATTACAATCAAAGTATGATGAATCCTACAAATGTGTGTTGTCACCTTGCTGTTCTTCATCACATTCCTCTCTTCTCTTTTTCTCTATCTTCTCTATTTTCTATTCTTTTAAGACTTTTGTTTTTCCTCTATGTTTCACAACCATCGATCATATCAGAGTTTGAAAGGAACTTAGAGATCATTAAATCTAATTTCTTCATTTTACAAAGTGAAAACTAATAAATTTGCAGTTATGGCAACTGGGCAGTGACAGTGGATAGAGTGCTGGTCCTGCAGTCAGGAAAACTTATCTTCCTGAGTTCAAATCTGGCCTTGTTTGCCTTGGTTTCCTCATCTATAAAATGAGCAGGTGAAGGAAATGGCAAATCACTCCAATATCTTTCCCAAGAAAACAACTAAATAATATATAATGTATAAGAAGTTAGTTGCGGAAATGGGACTAAACTTCACATATCCTGACTAGGTCTTCTTCCTTTCCACTTTAAACAAATCGTTTTTGGTACTGTTGTGAGTACATACTCCTATGAATATTTTTCCAAAGAAGGCACCTGGAGGAGCAAACTGAAGAGAGTACTTACTTGTTAACACAGTGATTGATCTGGCTGGTTTGATCACTACATTTGCATTCACTACCACCAGAGTGATTATGTAATAAAGACCATGATAACTGGCATTGAAGACCACAGGGGCAGGCAGTGTGCTGTTAAATTCTTCAAACTGGAAGAAATAATTCTTAGATTCACCAGTTATCTTCACAATGTATACAGATGATGGACTAACGACATCTGAAGCTTCCAGGGAGACCACAATGCTATTATCTTCTTGGACGGTAACATGGAAGGGTGTAGCATTCTGTTTGGATAAAAAGAAAAGAAAAATAGAGATAAAATTTATATGGCCATTCAGCCATATGAAGAATGCACATCTAATAACAGAAAATTACAAAAGGTAATATTCACAACCAGAATATTATTTTTGAAACTAAGTGGATATTTATAATTACATGAACACTGACATAGCTGAACTTTATACCAACAAACTAGGATCTTTTCATTTTTTTGCACTGCTTTGTTTTCCCTCAGGATTTTAAGTTCTCTCTCCACTTAAATGCCATGGTAGTATTTAGTTTTACCAGATGAGAGAATTTCTGCCATCATGGAGAGGTTTTTAATTACACTTTGGTAAGGGGCGGGGGGAATATTAGGTGGATATTGGGGATCTAAATGGAATCGCCACAGTGATGCAAATGCCCAGGAAAATGTTTTCTCTCATCCCCAACCTTCCTTAGAAGGAACAAATTATCTTTGAGAAACTGCCTTATTTAAGAATTAATTCTCAGGGGCAGCAATATGGCCCAGTGGATTGAGAGACAGGCTGAGAGAGGGGAAGTCTTGGGTTCAAATTTGGCCTTAGACACTTCCTAGCTGTATGATCCTGGGCCAGTTAATTAACCCCCATTGCCTAGCTCTTATTGCTCTTCTGCCTTGGAACCAATACATGGTATTGATTCTCAGACAGAAGGTAAGAATTAGAAAAAAAAGAATCAATTCTCTCTGTAGAAGCTGAGAAGCTGAAGGAGAGACGTTATAGAAAATGAAACAGGAAATGTGAAAAGGGCCAAAGATTTCAATCCAACTCCTTAGAAAAGAGTGTAAGGCAAGTTAAATCCCATGACTAATAGACTTTTAATAATATACTGAAGGGTAGAATCATGACTTATTACTCCTACATATTGCTTATGAGCTACTTCCTAGAAGAGTGATTAAGCAGTCAGAGAATCTTTACTGAAGAATGACTAAGCTGTTAAACAGAAAATTACCTCAGGTTAGTTTCTTTGCTGATATGTTCTTAACAATAATAATATCTTATAGGTCTAAAGGACTTTGTAAATTAAGAAAACATTTCTAATATATTATAATTATATTACAAACATATAATTACATATAAGATATATAATTATATGATGTATAATTATATTAAAATATAATTATATTATAATAATATCTAACATATTATCTTATTTGATCATCAAAAGAGCTTTATGGGGAAAGCAGATTAGATTTCTATTTTACAAAAGGGAAAAGTGAGTCCCAGAAAGGGTAAGCTTTAGATCACAGGGTTAGAAAATGCCAGGAGGAAGTCTAAAATGCAATTCTTCTGCCTATCCCTTTTCTGCTTAATATTATCAGCATCCTCTACTCCTGGGACCACCCTCTTTTAGTGGAGGGTGGAGAACTTCCTTTAGAGAAGATCCAAAGGCCAGACATTTCTTCATTTCCTAGTTAAATGTATTTCTTTGGACTTTATCCTGCCTCTGAGTACATTGCTCTTGCCTTCCCCTCCTCTTTTTAGATTCTTTTTGCATATTTTTTAACTCCCTTAGATTGTTTTTTGAGGGTAGGAACCATCCTTTTTATTTTACCTATTCTTATGTGTATCCTCAAAATATTGGCAAAACATAGCAGAACATTGGCAAAATATGGCAAAACAAATAACAGTTAAAAACAAAAAAAGTACAACTGGAAGAATCCTTTAGATTTTGACAAACCAACCCAATGGAGCTAGAGGGCAGAGCTTAGCTGATCAAGTTGAGAATTATTGGTTTCCTAAAAAAATATGAAGAAACAGAAGACCTTAATACAGTGTTTGGTATATAGTAGTGCCTTAATATATATTTACTGATTCATTAGTATTTTTATCATTGACTTAGATGAAAGCATAGATGACTGCCTTCTCAAGTCTGCATGTGGCACAAAGCTGGGATAAGGAGCTATATTTTCAGTAAATGATGGAGTCAGTATTCAAAACGCTCCTGACAGGTTAGAATATTGTGTTGAATCTAGTAAGAAAAAGTTTAACAGAAATAAATATCTTAATCATAATTTCTCCCCTTCAGGAAATAATACTTCTGGAAAAATTCTAGATTGTGTTGCTAAAAAAGATAAGCAGCATAGTGTAGAAGATAGAAAATTGATATTAGAGTCAGGAAGACCTAGTATCAAGAAAGGGAAAAGAGAAGGGAAGAAAAGAGAAAAGAGGAAAAGGAAAGGAAAACAATTTAGAAAAAAATGGCAGAAAATCTTAAAATATTTGCTCTATTCTGATGGGAAGAATGGCCAAAAAGAACTCCCAAATAAAAATATTGAGATTGCAGAACAAACAATAGTAAAAAGGGGGGGGGGAAGTACAAGAACTTCTCAAGTCAATAGAGCTAGAGTATAGAGCATGGTGAGCCAATTTGAGAATTGTTGATCTCCTTGAAAAATATGAAGAAATAAAAATCTTGAATATTGTATTATAGGAAATAATGCAATTTAAAGTAAGAGAATGGAGTAAATTTTATGTTTCACTTGAGTGCAAACAGTCTGAATTGTAATCATGATTTCAAATGAAGAAATCACAAATTTAGATAATCATCAAGAAAGATTAACAAAGAAACTTGATTATTTATTATTAAGGATATCTTAGAGAATTAAGTAATGCAACTATTAAATATTAAATAAATAAATGTGACTGAATAGCATAACAGTTAGATGTTATCACAATATTGCAGTTGACTTTAGCATTCCTTAAACAGCGCTTGAGAAAACTAACAGAAAAATGAGTAACAAGAACATTATAGACTTGAACAGAATGTTGAAAAATTGGATATGAAATGCAGAAAACAATGAATGGGAATATTAGTATATTTCTTGGACTTCCATAAGGTTTTCACATGCATTGATCTTTTAATAGGCATAAGAATTCAAGAGAATATTTAAATCTTTTTTTATCCTTACCTTTCATCTTGGAATCAATACTGTGTCTTGATTCCAAGGCAGAAGAATGGTAAGGTTTAGGCAATAGGGGTTAAGTGACTTGCCCAGGGTCACACAGTTGGAAATTGTCTGAGGCCAGATTTGAACCTAGGACATCCTGTCTCTAGGGCTGGCTCTCAATCCACTGAGCTATCCAGGTGCCCCTGAAAATATTTAAATCTTAAAGAAATAAATTTTTGAAATAATATGACTAAAGTTATAATTAAGAAAATGTTGAAAGGATGAAGTCTTAAAAGATTTTAAATGTTTGTTTCTACATATATTTATATGACACATATGCATGTATGGATAAAAGATAAACCCTAGAAGCCTTATTAAAATAATAAAGACAAAAATGCTGGTAACAGAACATATCAGTATGCAGTTCGAATAGTCTTAGGAGGAAAATTACAATTCAAAATGCATATTTGCAGGGGCAAGTAGATGGCTCAGTGGATTGAAAGTCAGGCTTACAGACAGGAGGTCCTGAATTCAAATATATATGAACTTGGATTCTTTCTATCTCTATTACCTTGGACAACTTATTTAACTCCTATAACATTAGCCTTTACTGCTCTTCTGCCTTGGAACCAATATACAATACTGATTCTAAGATGGAAGGTAAGGATTTAAAAAAAGATGCACATTAGCAAAAGAGAAAGCAAAGATTACTGAATTGTGAATTTTAATATTATTAAAAATTATAAAACCAGCAAATATATAATTCCAAAAAAGCAAAGGAGACATAAAAGGATTAGGGATTTAGAGTAGGAAGAAAGCAATCTAGTTTAATTGCCTCATTTTAAAGATGAGGAAATTGAAGCTAGAGTTTTTGCTTTGCCCAAGGTCACACTGCTAGAAAGCAACAGAACTGGGTTTAATATACTAGTGTTCTGATTCCAAATCCAGGATTCTTTTCCACTTTATTATGAGAAATAAATGATTAAAAATGTTTTAGAAATAAACTGATAGATGAAACAAAGTGCTGTTTTCTAAAGAACTAATAAAGTTTATAGGCATATATGGTAATTATTAGTTCACTTGACCTTTTTTGATAAACAATTCAACAATTAAGCTCTTGCTGTATTCCAGGCTGCCAAACACTGTGCTCAGTGATGGAGACAGAAAAAACAAACAAATAAACAAAACTCCCCAAAGCAGTATATAAAGAGAATAAATTGGAGATAATCTCAAAGGAAGGCACTAAAAAGAGAAAAAAACATTACATAAGTAAAAAATTAGAAGAAACACCAAATAACAAAAGAGGAATTTTTAAAAAAAAAAACAGAAACATATAAAATTGAATGCCAACAATATTAAAAACTTAAATCAAATTGATATAGTTTTGTGAAAATATGAAAATTAACAAAACAGAAAATAGTTTAAATAAGTCACTCCCAGAAAGGATTCAAGCAATCCATAAATTAATTCACATGAGGGAAAAGGCTGTAGAACTAGGCAGATTTACTACTGAATTCTATCAACATTTACAGAATAGAGAGTTCTTTTGCCACATAAATTGTTTTTAAAAATAGGTGGAAATA
This sequence comes from Gracilinanus agilis, assembly GCF_016433145.1. Taxonomy (NCBI): domain Eukaryota; kingdom Metazoa; phylum Chordata; class Mammalia; order Didelphimorphia; family Didelphidae; genus Gracilinanus; species Gracilinanus agilis. The sequence goes on from NC_058134.1 coordinate 192,888,833, forward strand.
TTTTACATATTTTGTAGTTATTCTAAACAGACTTTCTCTTCCTACTTTCTCCCTGGATTTTGTTATTGCTAGGTAGAAATGTTGACAACTTTGGGAGATTTATTTTTTATTCTCTTCATCTACTGATATTGTTTATGAAACAGTAAGATACAAAAGAAATCCATAAAAGTCACTAGCATTTCTGTTCAATGATAATAAAATCCAGAAGGGAAATTCCATTCAGAATAATGGTAAAATACATAAAGCATCTGGTAGTCATTCTAAAAAGGCATTCAAATAAAATTAAAAATGACTCTTTAAGGAAATAAAGATTGAACTAAATAATTGCAAAGATATTCATTGCTTATAGTTGGCCTTCCTCCAATATAATCAAAATGAGGATTCCACTTAAATTAATGTACAGATTTAATCCTAGACCAATCAAACTTCTATGAGGTGTTTATAGAACTAATTCAATAACAGTAAAATTCATTCAGATAATGAAAAAATTAGAACCTAAAGAAAGATGCTGAGAAAATAAATAAATAAAAATAAATATATGGAAATAGTACTTCCAGTTAACAAATTATAAGTAATAATCATAAAAACTATTTATATACATAAAAAATAGAAAAGCAAATAAATAGAGTATACTTGCTAAACAAATGATAGGGACAGGGGATAACAAAGAATAGAGTCAAGAAATTCCTAATTTGAAAAACTGGGAGACTAGAAGGTCCCTTATCAGAAAAAGTGAAATTAGGAAGAAAGATGTGTTGAAGAGAAAAGATAATGAGCTTCACTTTAAAAAATTATTTTTTTTGTTTCTTTCTTACATTAAAATTCCTAGGTAATTTCCTCCTTTCCTCAAACCTTCCCTCCATGAGAGAAGGTATCATTTGACAAAAAGATATATGCATATATAAAACTAGATCTTGCTTGTTTTTATTTGTCAGTTCTTTCTCTGGAAGAGGACACACACACGTCATTCTTAAAACAATATTTCTGTTGCCATATATAATGTTATCTTGATTTTGCTCATTTTACTCTTTATAATTTCATAAAGGTTTTTCCATGTTTTTAAACAATTAACTTACTCTTCATTTCTTATGGTGCAATAGTATTCCATCACAATCATGTGCCACAACTTATTTAGTCATTTCCCAATTAATAGCTATCCCCTCAATTTCCAGTTCTTTACCATTAAATAGAGGACTGCTATAAATATTTTAGGACATATAAGTTCTTTTCCTTTTCCCCTGATCACCTTAGAAAATAAAACTAATAGTAGTATTGTTAGGTCACAAGGTATGAACAATTCTGTAATTCTTTGGACATAACTCCAGATTGCTCTCCATAATGATTGGATCAGTTTACAGTTTCATCAACAGTATTTTAGTGCCCCTTTTTTTCTACATCCTCTCCAACATATTTCATTTTTGCCCCTTCATTATTTTGACAACTTTGATAAGCATGAGATATCTCAGAGTTCTTTTTTAAATGTTTTAAGTTTTTTCACTGATTAATTAATTAAGAATACTTTTCCATGGTTACATGATTTGTGTTCTTTCCTTCCCCTCTTCCCGCCACACTCCTGGAGTCGATGAGCAATTCTATTAGGTTATATACATGTATCATTGTTCAAAACCTATTTCTATATCATTAATATTTGCAATAGAGTGATCATTTAGAGTCTACATCCCCATTCATATACCCATCAAACCACGTGATCAATCATATGTTTTTCTTCTGTGTTTCTACTCCCACGGTTCTTTCTCTGGATGTGGATAATGTTCTTTCTCATAAGACTCTCACAATTGTCCTGGATCATTGCATTGTTGCTAGTAAAGAAGTCCATTATATTTGATTGTACCACAGTGTATCAGTCTCTGTGTACAATGTTCTTCTGGTTCTGCTCCTTTCCCTCTGCATCAATTCCTGGAGGACATTCCATTTCACAGGGAATTCCTCCAGTTCTTTATTCCTTTCAGCACAATAATATTCCATCACCAACATATACCACAATTTGTTCAGCCATTCCCCAATCTATAGACACCCCCTCATTTTCCAGTTTTTTGCCTCCACAAAGAGTGCAGCTATTTCCCCCATTATCTCTTTGGATACAAATTCTCAGAGTTGTTTTGATTTCCATTTCTCTAGTCAATAATAATTAAGAGCATTTTTTTCATATAGTTATATGTATATAACTATATAACTATATATATATAACTATATATATATATATATATATATATATTTATATATATATAGCTTTGATTTCTTCATCCAAAAAGTCATTGTTCATATCTTTTGACCATTTATCTATCAATTGGGAAATGACTCATATTCTTTTTTAAACTTTTTAATATATTTTTTCAATTATACATAGAAACCATTTTTTACAATTGTTTTCTGACATTTTGCCATTCAGATTTCCACTCTCAGCTCCTTAGTGAACCCATTCAGCTCTCCTATTCTGAAATCCCTTGCTCCCTTGTCCAGTTGCAGTTTGTACCTTGTTAAACCCCAAACCCCAACAGCCCTGTCCTCATTCTAACTCCAAGGATAATATTTGCTAGTATATAATTTGGTTGCTGAAGTTTGGGTACAGATATCAGTATAGAAAATTCATTGTCCAATATAAACTTTGAATAGGAAGAATAAGGTCAGTTATTAAAATATAAATTTTATTGTTATGTTTAAACACAGTATTTTAATGGAAGTCATGAAGAGTAAAAACAATCTTTGGGAATAATACTGCCCCACCTGACAAAAGTAATTTTGGTGGGATTGGATAATGTTTTGGTCAGAAGTCAGATTGTAAGAACTTGAGAAGTTAATAGGAAAGGCGAAATTAGAGGGAAGTAGGACATAAATGGTTAGACAATAGCTTAAGCATTCTGCTGTGCCTTGTAAAAGGTTTTCTTTTTTTTAAAGAAAGAGAAATCTGGGCATAGCAGAATGCTTAAGCTATTGTCTAACCATTTATGTCCTACTTCCCTCTAATTTCGCCTTTCCTATTAAGCAACATAAAATGAGTCACTGGATAAATAGATATTGAAGATTAGAGAGTGAGAAAAAAAAGGTCAGGCTCCAAAAGGACATGCAAAGGGATGCAGCCAAGGATATACATAAAGGGGTAAAGAGAAAGGACACATCTTCCTTGGAGACTGAAACAAAAAAGGAGTGAATAAAGGGTGATATTGAAAGAATTTGAGGTCTTTAGTTGGAGAAAAGAGGGAACTAAAGAGGATGATTGGTTTTCATGGTAGAGTAAGTGGTGAAATATTTTGCTGAGAGGGAGGGGACAAAAGTGGTGTGGTGGCCAGCAGAGAAAAGATAAGATTTGAAACAATTACAGAGAAGTCTTCTGCAAAGCATTATTTAATGAATCCATAGAAAATGATAGGAATACCAAGAAAGAGAGTGAAGAAAATGAAGAGTAAAAGGATTGATGCCCAGCAGAGGGCACATAATGAATATTAGATCATGTACATTTTATCGAGTCATCTCAGTTGTATGACTGCCTCTGGTGTCATTTATCAGCAACCATGTAGCAGCAGAGAAGATAGATGGTGGCGGCATCAGGATGCTAAAGATTAGCAAGGATGAGTTATTATAGGACAAGGAGGCAAAGGATTTGAGGGAAAGAGACAGTATAAAATTGAACCGCTTAAATTAAGGTCAAGATATTGCAAAGGGAGGAAAATAAGGTCAGAAGAAGAGTGATGGATTAGCAGAGTAGGGAGGAATGAAGTGAGTACAGATCAAGATGAAAACAAAGAATATATCGAGGAGGAGTAAGATAGGAGGAAAGGAAGGATAAAAGGCTGGTCTTCTGGAGGACAAAATCTATAGTTATTCTTCTAAGGAGCTCATTTCCTCCTTTCTTTTTTGAGGAATTTTCTCCAGAGCTATTTTCCAGAAATATTTATTCAAGAAGGAGACATGCAGGCATTGTGGGAAAGACATTGTATAGTGAGTCATGGATTCTAGCTCCTTGTTCAAAAGTTCAGTTGGTCTACTTGAAGATAATACATTCTTCCTTTTTACCTATGCTCTTTGATTTCCTGTCCTTTGATTTGGACTACAGAAGACCCAAATACTCCTCCTAGAATTGGGAAAAAGGAACCTGTTCGGAGAAATTTTCCTGGTGTTCATTCTCTTCAAGCAGAACTAGTCATAAAATCCCAACTTCCAGGAAAACAAGCCACAATGATTCCATGTTGTTTTCCTTTTATGATTAGGATTCCCTTTTATGAGTTCAACTCATCAGTACACTATCCCTACTTTTCCAATGCCCCTAAAACAAAGTGAAAGATTGAAAAAGTCAAATACCTTATTTCTCTCATGTCCTGGTCAGTTTGTAAGCATAACTCTGGGTCCCTCTTCTTTTTCTCTGCTCTCCCTGCCCAAAGTCTTTCCCTCTCTTCTCTTCTCATACTCCCACAAAAAATAATGAGGAAATTTGTTTTTCAAAATCTGAAATGTTGATGCAATCCTATAATTTTACAGATTAAGAACCGAGGATTTGAAGGACTAAGCGATTTGCCCAAGGTCAGAAGAAAGAATTAGAAATCAGGCCATCTGAGTCTAAGCCCTGAGTCCTTCCTGTGACACAGATATAATACTGTTTTCTCAATACGTGAAGTGGCATGCTCTAGTCTCTCCCTATAAAAGAAGGAAAAACAAGAATGTTTTAAAGTTATAATTAATAAATAATTTCCCATGTCAGATTTCAGTTTAATTTATAATTTCTGGCATTTCCTTTTACATAACACATCACTCTACTCATGCTATGTCAGTATAATAGACAGCAGGAATAACTATCTGATATTTATATTTTATAAATGAAACTCAAAAACATCATTGTCTTCCAGAACAGCTGTAAAAAGACATTATGTATTTTGCTTCATCCAGTGAAAAGATGCCATTCTTTCAAAAGGATTGACATTTGTTTAAGTCCTGATATAATGTATGACATTAAGGAGATATCATTAATTTTCCTTGATATAACATAGAAGTTTGAATTAACAGGCATTTTCCTATATCTTTCCTTTTTTAATATTTCCAAAGATTATTAAAACATCAAAATAAAAATATTAAAATAAAGAAATGGAAATGTATTTGTAACTTTAACAAGGAGAGCATCAATTAGCTTTTAGCCAAATGATAAAATAAATTCCAATGGTAAAGGTGTAAAATTTAAAAATAAAATTAATCATAAAAATGACTAACTTTTCTTTAATTCTGGCAATTTGTTTAAAACCTTTATAATTATAAGCAAGCTGTCCTTCTTAGACTTGGCATTCATACATACACAGAGGAGTTCTGAGATCAACCAAGCTTTATGTTTTAATCTTAATGCCTCTGTTTAATAATCTTTAATTTGACTCAAGAAATAGGAATAAAACTCAATAAAATAATTTAACTTATTCACTAGTGGCAGGAATGGAACAAGAAGAGGAAGAAAAAAAAGAAGGGGAGAAATTTAATCAGATATACATTTTTTAGGGGAGATAACTTATATAAGAGTTCTCAAAAACCTTAAGGTATTATATAAATGGAAGCCTATATGCAATGGGTTTAAACCCTGGAGTGCCTCTATTTCTTTAGCCTCACAAAGAGTTGTCTCTGGGAAACCTTCAGATGTAGATCATGTTTAAGCTTTCTTATATGTGGGTAAGAGGGTCCCCTGCTCCAACGTAAGCACTCAAGATAATAATATATTGGATTTCAGGACAATATAGCATCCAGGAGAAAATTTGGAGAGGCTTATATAAGTCCCCAAATAGTTGATATGATTCCCTATTCCTTTCAAGTGAATCCCATATTCTTCCCAGAGTCCAGGCACTACTCCATTTTCTTAGAGACATCCTTCCATTTGGATTGTCTTCAACAAGGAAACAGTGTTAGAAGGAAGGAAGGTGTTAGGGACTAATGGAGAATAAAAGAATTTATTTAATCTTGACCAGAAATCTTTAATCTGGGATCAACCAATTTACTTTTAAAATATTTTGGTAACTACATTATAATTTATTCCCTTTGTAGTCCTACATATTTTGCTTTATGTATTTAAAAACAGTAGTGCAGTGGATAGAGTGCCAGGCCTGGAGTCAGGAAGACTCATCTTCATGAGTTCAAATCCAGCCTTAGATAAGATAATTGCTAGCTCTGTGACCTTGGGCAAGTCATTCAACCCTATATCCTATTTGCCTCAGGTTCCTCATATGTAAAATGAACTGGGGAAGGAAATGGCAAAAAACAAAAACAAAAAACAAACCACAAATCCAGCATTTTTGCCCAGAGCCCCAACTTGGGTCACAAGGATTGGACACCACTGAACTAAAAAAAATTTTTTTAAATATCATATGGTTTTTGTATTTTTTTTTAAACCCTTGTACTTTGGTGTATTGTCTCATAGGTGGAAGAGTGGTAAGGTTGGGCAATGGGGGTCAAGTGACCTGCCCAGGGTCACACAGCTGGGAAGTAGCTGAGGCCGGGTTTGAACCTAGGACCTCCTGTCTCTAGGCCTGACTCTCACTCCACTGAGCTACCCAGCTGCCCCCAATATCATATGGTTTTGATGAATGTTGTTTTATAATAGTGCTATAGTGCTATTCCCTCTTCATCCAAAATTCTTATCATTTCCCTTGAAATCTAGATTTTTTGTTTTTCCAAATAATTTTTTATTGTTTTATCAAGTTCTATAAAGCATCTCCTTGGTAATTTTATTAGTTTAGCATTAAAAGTATAAATTAGCTTTGACAGTATTGTCATTTTTATTATATTGACACATCCTAGACATGGGCTTTGAATATTCTTCCAGCTATTTACATTGTTTCTTACTTCTTTGGGGGCACTTTGTAATTGACTCTTTTGGGTGTTTTGGTATGTCAGTTCTCGGATAATTAATGTGTTTTGTAGTTACTTGGAATGAGAATTCTGTTTCTATAATTGCTTCTTGGGTTTTATTTTATATAGATATATTGACATTTCAGTAAATTTTACTGGAGAGCATCTATATAGATTCTCCTCGATTTTGCAAGTATACTATATAACCAGCAAAAGAGATTGTTTTATCTCTTTTCTACCTACATTAATTGTTTTTTAAAAGTTTGAAAGAATATTTCTGTGAATTCATCATGACCAGGATAACCCCTTCCTACCTTCCAGACCTCCCCCACATACACACGTTATGTTTCCGGGCAGTTTTTTTTTTGTTTCTTTTTTTTGTAAATAATTTTATTCTTTTCTTTCTTTCTTTGTTTCTCTCCTTTGTTTCTTTGTTTCTTTGCTTCTTTCTTTTCCCTTCCTTGTCTCCTTCTTTCCTTCCTTTCTTCTTCCTTTCCTTCTTTCTTCTCTTCTTCTCTTTCTCTATCACTTTCCCTTTCTTTCTTTTCATTCTTTCCTTCTTCCTTCATTCCTTGATAATTTTGCATTTTCCTCTATTTGTTGCTAATATTTTCCTCCCTGGATTTTTCTTCATTTAAAAAGGCAGTACTTTGCCTTTTCTATTATTTTAGTTTATTTTACTTTAAGGGAACCCTATTACTACAGCTTTCTTCTCCTCTCTCAAGAACCCCACATTCCCATTTATTATCTACTTCCCTTGTTTTGGAGTTTCAGTTAACTTCTTAGACCAATTTTCTTCTTCCTTTTATAGAATTATTTAATTCTTCAAGTCAAATCCTTCTTCCTCTACTCCTCTTCAACTTGTCTTGTTCATTTGTTGTTTTTTCATTTCAATTTTTGTACCTTTTTAAAAAAAGAATTTCTTCATTCTTTTAATTTTCTTCCTTTTGTGTCTATTCTAGATTTTTATTTTTAATCCGTGATCATTATACTTTAATCCTTTTTGAGCTACTATATTCCTTATGAATTAAAGTTTCTAAAGTATCTTTTTTAGTTTCTCTTTTCTAATCCGTTTCTTTGCGATTGTCTTATAGATGTTACAACTGCCCCCATTTTTATGTTGCACCTCACTCACACCTCACCAAAGGAAAGTAATAAATGTTGGAGAGGTTGTTAGGACCCTAATCAGGATACTAATGAAGTGCTGGTGGAGTTGTGAACTGATCCAACCATTCTGGAAGGCAATTTGGAACTATGCCCAAAGGACTTTAAAAGAATGCCTCCCCTTTGATTCAGCAATAGCACTAGTAGGTTTGTACCCTAAAGAGATAATAAGGAAAAATGTTTGTACAAAAATATTCATAGCCACACTCTTTGTGGTGGCAAAAAATTGGAAAATGAGGGGGTGACCCTCGATTGAGTAATGGCTGGATAAATTGTGTTATATGATGGTGATGGAATACTATTGTGCTATAAGGAATGATGAACTGGGGGAATCCCATGTGAACTGGAAGGATCTCTTAGAACTGATGCAGAGTGAAATGAGCAGAACCAAGAGAACATTATTAATAGAAAGTGAAACATTGTGGAACTGTCCAATGTAATGGACTTTGTTAATACAAGACAATCGCAAGGTATTTATGAGAAAGAATGCTATCCACATTGAGAGGAAAAAACTGTGGGAGCAGAAACACAGAAGAAAAACAAGTGACTCATCATCATTTTATATGGGCATATGATTTGGGGTTTGGTTTTAAAAAATTGCTCTATTGCAAAAATGAATAACATGGAAATAGTGATAACATTTATATAACCTAGATCCAGGAAGGGGGAGGGGAGGGAAAGAAAATGAAATATGTAAACATGGAAAAATATTTTTAAAAAATTAAATGAACAGAAATAGCAATACCTGCAATTGATTGAGTAATGCCCTCTGGTAGTTTTCCTACCCCGGTTGTGCAATTCTTTATTAACTTTTTCCCTCTCTATGGACATTTTTCCCTCCATTTGCATGAAATGTTTACTCTGGATCCATTCCTTTTTTAGTCTTTTGGAGGCTAACTATCCCTCAGGGGCTCTTATTTCTCTTTTGAAACAAAATGAGTAATCTCTATATACCTAAAATCTTTGTAATATATATATATATATATATATATATATATATATATATATACACACACACATATTGTAAGGATCCTATTACCTTTATTACCCCTTACAGAATATCTCTTCTCCCAAGGGAGCACTCTAAAATGGTACCTTCTCCCATCATAGAAATAAGACTTCTCTCTTTTTCCTATTTCAATACCATCCTTTGGCTAATGGAGTTTTGTTTTTATAATTTCATTGTTAAACTTTTACTTGTTTAGGGAACATAACTTATCCTCCTATATCTCCTTCCTATCCCTTCCATTCTGTATAAAAACATTGATTCACCTTTAGTCAGGGCAATGTGGCATTCTGTACATTAAATTTCAGTTCAGTTTCTCTATCACCACTTCAGTTTGACTTCTGTTTTCAGTTTTGTTTTCTTGTGTACTTTGAAAAAGAAATATTTAACTGTCTGTTATGTTGTTCTTGTCCTTGTTGACTTTATTTGCTTCCCTTTCTTATATTTAAGTTTATGGCTTTTTTGAAAAACACATTTTTCAAAAATCTTTTGAGTGCCTCTTTTTTTACAGAACATCCACTTTTTTTCCATTAGTGATTTGGGCTGAGGTTTGCAGAGTGGGTGACCTTGAGTTGCATGTTGAGCTCGCTTTTGAAAAACATTATTCCATCTCCTCCTGAATTTTCTAGTGGGGATGTACTTGTCTGGTGTTATTCAAATTCTCTTTCTCTTTTATTTGAAGATCTTTCTCCTGGAAATTTGAAGGATCTGTTATTTGTTGGTGGAATTATAAAATTTAACTTCCGTTAACCACTTTGTAGTAATTCCTGCAATGCCCTTTGGTAGGTCATAAAGATCTGAAGAAAATATCTAGTTCTTGAACTTTGTTACTATGTTTTATGTTTTTATATTTCATGTTAACTCTTTGTCAAGGCATACATTTGTATTTTAAGCATTTTTTTGTGGGAGAAATAAATAGCTGTCCTATGCCTAATCTACTTTTTAAATTGAGAACCTTGATATTCCATTTTCCACAACACTCCAATCAGGGGCTAAACCTAAACTTTAAGTGATTTTCCTTGGGGTTCTGAGGTAGTAAAAAGAAACCTAACTCCTTTCTTTAGAGGCAAGTTTTCCCCCATCCTCCAACCCCCTCCCCCTACTTAGCTCGGCTTATATACCAAGATCCCAGAACTGAGATCCCTTGGTGTGAGTGGGTGCCCCATCCCTCTGGGCTAATGGCTGTTACATACACATAGATGTGTGTAAGTATATTATGTAGATACTGTAAATGAAAAATTATTCAGATGAAGAATTTAATAGAAGAATGGGCTGGAATGCCTTTGGGAAACTCTAAAATTCTTTTAATGACCCAAAGCCTCTCCCTAAAACAAATGCTCATCTATCTAATATCAATAATCTATCAGTGCCATGTAAGGCTGCTATTCATGGAACATTATGGTCTCCAAAGAATTAAAAATGAGTTTCATTCAGAGAGCAGTGGAGAGATGCATGATGAGTGTGAACAAGCTGTAATACACCACAAAGAAGGAACTATGAAGGAGAAACAAAGTTAAAATTTTCAATATAGGATTTTGTGGTGAGAAAAGAAGGTGGGTTGGTCATGTTATGAGGATGAGAGATAATACGTGAGTAGCTCTTGGAAATCACTGGAAACCTCACAATGTCAAGAGAAAGGCTCCCAGGACACTGCATGGATTCCCTGCAGGGAAAAAACAGGGCCAATAGATGCATAGGATACATGGGCATGGATTAATTGGGGTTTGCAACCCTGATAGGAACTTTCAAATCAATGAGATCAGAAATCCATTTGCTCATTTTGAGAATGGGGTATTATTAAAAATATCTATTGTTACAAATTAGTTATTACAGTTTCTTATTGCAACAACACCTGTCAGCATATTCTAATTATTCTCTCCTTATAAGGAGCTGCTAAAGTGAGTTAGTGGTTTCTTTATTACTGAAGGAATACATGCCTTACATTTTTGTGCCTTTTGTGTAAACGGATTAGCTCACCCTCATTCATTCTTTAGACTTTAGTCACCAGGAATAATGTTACCCCACCCAACTTAGAATTAAGTGGGAAGGGGAAGGTCCATGACCCACATGTGCCAGTAAGTGACAAATCAAAAACAAGGGACTGCCCCCTGGGCAGTCCAAAACAATATCGAGGTTGCCATTTGTCCACGAGAAACTGGAGGTGGACATAGGAAGTGACAAAAACTGCTACCTTTTAAATATGATGGTAACTTCTTGTGCAGAGCTTTTGGCACTTTGAACTTGGCATTGAAGGAGCTCCTGGGAGACCTCACACTGCTTCCCTTTGAATTGTTATGTGGGTAAATTAAGCTGACTCTCTTTCTCTTCCCTTGGCATTTCTGGAGGTTCTAGCCTAAAGGAGGCCTCTCTTCTTAGAGGAGGCCTTGTGGCTAGAAACCTTGTTTAATCAACCTCTGTGCCTCCCTGGTTCAGGCCTCCGGTCCAGGCCAGAGTTTCTCTCTCTCATTTTCCCTACCTTCAACTTTCCTAAGTGTAAATAAACCACCATAAAAGTCATCCAGACTTGCAACTTTTATTTGAAATTGAGTAATCGATTTCTGGCAACCAAACTTTAAATATCCAGTCCAACCATAATCTTTCCCATTTTTCCCTTTTACACCTCTAAATTTTAGTCTCCTGTTGCAAAAGCCCTAATTTGCAGTGTATATGAGAATATTTAATGAGAATAATTCTCTTATTATTATCCCTGATAATAATGGCTTGGTGATGAAGAAGATGAGATTTTGAAAGTTTCATTAGCTTATCATCAGTCACAAAAATAAGTGGTAGAGTTCATTGGTATTCAGATTCCCGTTTTGACATAAAGACTGGTGCTTCTTTTTTTATACTACACTAAGCATGGCATAGTAGAATGTACACACACTAGCTTTAGAAACAGGAGACCTCAATTCAAGTCCCAGATCTCATGCTTTCCAGCTGTGGGACTCAAGGTAAGTCACAGAAATTCTCTGAATTGGTATCCTTGTCACAAATACTCATAGAGTGTTAGGAGGCAAGTTCTTTGTAATTGAGTCTTATTGCATTTTAGTTAGAATATTATTATCCTTACATTATTACATTTTTAGGAAATCTAGACAGAGAGCCATTAATTGAATTTCCCATAGTCTGAATTCTGAATGATGGAACTGGTTCTCAATCACTGGTCAACTGACTCCAAGACCATTATGACACAAAGTCATAGACAAATATTACATGGAAGCTTCAAAAGGATACAAAATAGAAAAATGTACTGGATTCAGAGGACCTGGGCTCAAATTCTAGCTCTCTCTCTTCCTACCTGTGTGACATCAGACAAGTCACAATAGCAATAATAGCATTTATATTATGCTTTAAAATTTGCATAGTGATTTGCAACTATTTTCTTATTCTTTCTTTAATCTATCTTATTATATCAAGGGAGACAGGTGCTACTTTATCCTCAATTTACAATGGAGGAAACTGAGGCAGAAAGAGTTAAATGACTTGCTTGGGGTTACCTAGCTAGTAAATGTCTGAGACTTGACCACAACTCAGGTTTTCCATTCTATCACATAACTGCCTCAATTCATCTATGTCTGGGCTCTAGTTTCTCCCTTTGTCAAATGAAGAGGTTTGATTAGATAATCTCTGAGGTTCCTTCCACCTCCATATCTGTGATCCTAAGATATCAGAGCAGTGAAAAATTATTAAACTCATCAATTCAGCAATATTTGGAAAGAAAGTAGACAACTCTTTCTCTACTTGATATTATATTACCTTATAGGGCAGAGGTGGCTCTATGTTTCACAGTAATTAATCCAAATATGATTTATCTAGGGTTAATACGAGTGCTGCTGTGGAGGCTTCTATCCTGGGCCCTCTTGTATCTAAAGAGAGTGGAGGAGGCATAGAAATACATTTCATGTAGAATTGACCTACAATTCTTTTCCCCAGAATCTTTTTCTTCTCTGACACCCATGCTGAGGTTTTAAGGTATGGGCAATTAATAATAACAACCCAAGGATTTGCAGTATTTTATAAGCCTTCAAGTATCTTTCTTACAACAATCCTGTGCAGATATTGTTTTACCTACTTTATAGATGTATAAACGGAATTTTAGAACTTTTTCAATGCCATTTCCTAGTTCTCACACACACACTAAGTATCTCAGACAAGGCTGAGTCCTCTGAATCCAAGACCAGGGCTCCTTCCTCCATCAGGCTACTTCTTACTCATTCTAAAATGGGTCTAACAAAGTACTATGCAACTTCAATAATATGAAATGCAAGAGATCCAACCTTTCTCTTCTTCCTGCCAAGCTTATAATTAATTGGTATGGGATGATCTAAAAAATACGGATTATCTAGTTGGATGAGAAATGGCAATGAGGTTGGGCACTGTTCTGAAGCAATTTTAATAAGATTTTATTACTTTATTGCATTGAGGGATACAATGTATAAAAATTCTTCTGTATATTTGATTATATTTACTTCCACATTATCTTCCTGGTTTGGTAAATGCTATAGAATGCTTAAGGGCCAAGTTCATCTAATATGGACTTGAGTTCTTTCCCTCACTTTTATTTTGGCATTTGATGTTTTATTGTATGTATGCCAGGAGCCTGGCCTAGGGAGATAAGGCTTAAATTACTAAAGATAAATTACATCATATAATCCAAGTGGAAATTTGAATGGCAGTGTCTGTATCGGTTACAGGCTTGCAACATTTCACTTTTCTCTTAATTTAGCTACAAAAAAAGTATTTTACAAAATGTAGGCATCTCTTAAAAATTCCAAAGTGTTTGTCTGTAGTTTATTTCTTAGGGGGAAAAAAGACACATATATACACTTTTGGCCCCAGATGCTTTGGATAGCATTTATTTTTATTTTATATAGAAGGTAAAAGCAACTTAAGTGGTTTATTCATGGCCACTCAGAAACACACAATAGAGTCCGTAAATTAATAGATTCAAAATAAAAATCAACACCAGTAAAACTCCATCAATCAACCAAACAAGTAATCTAATAGTAAGCAGTTATTTAGCCCTATGTGAAGCATTATATGAATATATAAAAAAGTGAAAAAAAGTTCCTACCCTCAAGTAGCTTACCCATGCTAAAGGGGGAGACAATATGTATAAATGAGCACAGAGTAGAGGGCACTAGCAGCAATGGATAGGGACCAGGTAAAGCCTCAAGAATGGTGATGGCAAACCTATGGTATGTGTGCCAACAAGGGCACGCAGAGCCCTCTCTGTGGGTACACTTGCAATCCTGCCAGAGTTGGTTACAAGGAAGCTAGAGGCACTCAGGGCAAAACTGTTCCCCTCCCCCTCTCCATGCACCTAAGGACATTCCTCACTTCACCCACCCCTCTACCCAGCAGCCCAATGGGAGGACTTCCTCCCTCCCCTGTCTGGGGTAAAGGGGGATGAGGGGGCAGGCATGGCCATCTCTAAAAAGTTCACCATCACTGCTCTAGAGGAAGTGGTTCTTGAGCTAAATCTTAATGGAAGCCAGAGATTCTAAGAATCAGAGATAAGGGAGGAGAATCTTCCAGGCATGGAGAATAGACAAAGCAAAGTCTTAGAGACAGAAGAAGATGGAGCATCATATCTGAGAAATAGCAAGAAGACAAATATGTTTGGATTAAACAGTATGTGAAGGGAAGTAAAAGTCAGGAAGGAGCTATATTATAAAGAGTCTTAAATGGAAATAGGAAATTATTTGATTCAGCTCAGGTGTGTAAAGCTAGATTTGAATCCAAGTCTTCCCAAACTCAGACCTGGTATTGTATTCACTGAGTCACCTAGCTGCCCACGTCAGTAGTAACTTTGGAGAGAGTAGTTTCAGTTGAATGATATCTTCAGCTCTATTGCAATCTTTATCATTGTCATTGTTGTTGAAGAAAGAGAGTTAGTGGAAACATGGAGTATAAATGACTTCAAGGAGTTTAGTTGATACAGAGAGAAGAGATAGATAAGACAAAAACTTTGCCATGATCTAACAGTATTTTAAGGAAGTCATACATCCAATTGTATTTATAGAAAATGGAGAAGAACCAAGAAATGAGGGAGGGTGGATTGAAAACTAGGGGGAAAGTAGGGATGATGATAGCAAGCTATTGGAGAAGAAAGGAAAAGGTTGGATCAAGAGTATATGTAGAGCAGAGCCAGAAGAACATTTTACTAAAAGGAAACATAGATACAAAGTGATATCAAAACTTAAAAAATATGCTAGGGCAGCCAGGTGGTACAGTAGATAGAGTGCCAATCCTATAGTCAAGAAGAACAAAAACAGAGATTGAAAACTATAGCCCAATATCCTTAATGATTATATAAATGCAAATTTTGGGGGGAAATATTCAATATTGATGAAAATTATTGGGAAAATTGGAAAATATGGCAGAAAGTAGGCATAGTCCAATACTTCATATTGTTTACCAAGATAAGGTAAAAATAGATAAGTGCTTTAGACAAAAAGAGTAATATCATAAGTTAGAGAAGCATGGAAAAGTGTACCTGTTAGATCTATTGATAAGGGAAGAATTTATGACCAAACAAGGGATAGAAGGATTTATGGGAAATGAAATAGATAATTTTTATTACATGAATTTAAAAAGCTTTTGTAAAAACAAAACTAATATAAATAAAATTAGAAGGAATATTGGAAACTGGGAACATTTTGCAGCAAATTTTTCTGACAAAGGCCTTATTTCTCACATATATAGGACACTGAGCCAAATATACAAAAAATTAAAGTAATTCCCAGGTTAAAAAAATGGTCAAATGACAATTCTACCCAAATTAATTTACCTATTTAGCGCCATACCTATCAAGCTACCAAAAAACTTCTTTACTGAATTAGAAAAAACTATAACAAATTTCATTTGGAATAACAAAAGANGGGGTGGACATGATTGAGGGTGTGGACTCGAAACTACCACACCAATGCAACTACCAACAATTTGGAAATTGGTCTTGATCAAGGACACATGACAAAACTAGTGG
Organism: Gracilinanus agilis; assembly: GCF_016433145.1. NCBI lineage: Eukaryota > Metazoa > Chordata > Mammalia > Didelphimorphia > Didelphidae > Gracilinanus > Gracilinanus agilis. The sequence goes on from NC_058134.1 coordinate 192,904,825, forward strand.
AAATGTGCATCGGCCGTGGGTGGGGGGAGTGCGGGGGGCGAAGGGAAAGGAGGAGCATGAATCATGTAACCATGTTAAAAATGAATATTAATAAATGCTTTAAAAACAAACAAACAAATAAAGAAAGAAAGAAAGAAAGATTTAAAAATATTGAAAAACTAAAAAAAAATGGCCAAAGTAAATAGACAGGCAGTTTTCAGAAGAAAAATTATAGTCATTCAAAAAATTGCTCTAAATCATTACTGATTAGAGAAATGCAAATTAAAACAACTCTGTCATATCATCTTCCATGTAACAGATTGGCTGACATGACAGGGAAAATGACCATTTCTAGAGGGGATGTAGAAAAATTGGGACACTAATGCACTATTGGTGGAGATATGAACTGATATAATAATCATAGAAAACAATTTGGAATTGTGCTCAAAGGGCTATTAAACTGGGTATACCCTTTGACCCAGCAATACCACTACTAGGTAGTAGTGGTCAAAGAGATCAGAGAAAAAGGAAATGGACCTATTTGTACAAAAATATTTATAGCAGCTCTTTTTGTAGTGGCAAAGAATCAGAAATTGAGGGGATGCCCATCAATTGGGCTGAACAAATTGTGGAATATGATTGTGATGGAATACTATTCTGTCATTGAAATAGGCAGAATAAAAAATGGGGAAGACTTTTTTTAACTCATGCAAAGTGAAACAATCAGAACTAAGATTGAACCAATCAAACACAGAAACACAGGAACATAGGATAGCTAAGTCTTTCATAGTGGACAATCAACTATGAAAGACTTAGCTACCCTGATCAAGACAATGATCTAAGATCTAATTCCAAAGACCCTATGATGAAAAAGTGTCCACTTCTAGAGAGAGAACTGATGAATCATGAATGTAGATTGAAGCATACTTTTTACTAAACTTTATTTATCTGTAGTTTTATTTTGAAACATGGCTGATAAGGAAATATGGTTTATATGACCTGATGTGTCTAATCAAAATCAAATTGCTTTCCTTCTCAAGGAGGTGGGAGGAACAAGAGGAAGAAAGAGAATTTAGGACATAAACATTTTCAAATTATTATTACATTATTTTTACATTTGTTTGGGAAATATTTAAAAAATATTCAAAATAATTTTTAAAAACAAAGCAAGGTTTAGTTCTTTAAGTGATAAAATAAATCAAATAATCTTCAATTTAGTTCTGAGAACGTGAAAGTGAAATTTAAAAGAGGAAGAGTAATTCTCTCTTAATCTCTTAGAGAGAAAGAGAAAAAAAAAGAAAATGTATAAGGTTGAGAGTGAAGGGACTAATAATATACCAGTATTTCCTTCACACAGCTTCTTTCCCCTCCAACCATGCCATGAGGAGGACCAACCCTTCTTCTTGCTCTCTTTTTAACAGGTATTGTTGTTTAGTCGTTACTTTGGCAAAGATGCCATTTCCTTCTCCAGCTCTTTTTATAGATGAAAAAACTCAGCCAAACAACCCTCCTGGCTACACAGCTAATATCTGAGGTCAAATTTGAACTCAAGTCTTCCTAACTCCAGGCCTGGTACTCTATCCACTGTGCTAACCTATTGCCCCTTCAACAGAGATTAGCTTTCCTCCAAAGGAGACAAAGCAGTTGCTAGGTCCTGATTGGCCCCAGCTTCCCTAACACAACTTTATGGTCACCAAAAGTCATAAATTACCTCGTCCCTGGGCACACAAGGCTTCCCAGACTTGGTGGACTCTTGAAGACCATGTGAATTGCTCTCATATGATGACCAGAAGCATTTCCACATGGAGATTAAGAGGGCTGTGTCCAGAGAAGTTGGGGCATTATATCATTGTCACATATCATTGCTGTGTTACAGCAAAGTAAACTTCCTTTTTCTAACTGTTAAGTGATTTGTGAGTCCCTCATTTCATCTGAACATCAAGACTAAACAAAGAGAGTGCTGGCATTAGAGCCACTTCCAAAACCCAACAGGAGCCCTGTGAGCAAACTATTGAATGTCTTTTTGTGTATATGAGAGTGTTGGCACAAATACTGGTTTTTGCATAAGAATCTATCTATTTGGAAATGTAGCAAGATCCCCCCTGAGAAGGTGAGATAGCTTGTGTTTCTGTGATCGAACTGGAGTCAGTAAAGAATTGACTTTTTCAGTAAGAAACTGAAAAATAGATCCTGTATTTTGATCTGATTTAAACAGCATTACTTTGTTTTGTCTCCTCGGTTTCTCTTTCCTAATGATCAGATTAATCAGGAGAAAATAAAAGAAAAAAGTTAAGGAGGAAGAAAATAAACAGATAGGCTTACTCTTGCTCCCAAGCTTTGACACAATAACTTAATTAATGAATCAGGATAAGAAACTCTTTCTACATAGCAAGCAAAGGAATTTGTCATCAATTTTATTACAAATTTGATAGAATTGGTACAGACTATAATAAAAACTAGATTTTTTTGTGACTACTCTGCATACTTAATTTCATGGTGAGGTTTCTTGGGATATGGTACAATATGAATTGTATTACTGTGTGAATTACTGTACTGAATTTGAATAGAGATATCATCTCTCTGTGCTTCTATTTCCATCGGACTTGGTCTCTGTCTGTCTCTCTCACCAACCCCACTCCTTTCTTTCTCTGTAAGAATGAATCATCTTCATGTTTAATGAGTCCACAGTAGCTCCACAACAAGAGGTAATGCTCTGTCTTTCACCTTACTATGAAACCAAAACTAGAATCAAATTTAATTTCACAAATGTTGAATTCCTTCTCTGGATTTGCATATCTTAGTGGATGACAAAGCACATCATGAAATCTTATTCTATGAGAAAGCAGTTTTCATAAAAGAGCTCTAGAAAAAGGAATGCTCATTTTTCCTAAATTGATTAGATCTTGTAATAAATTTAAAAAAATAAACATACTTTGTAACCTTCAGGGAATCCAAGACAAAAGTAATAAAAACAAATCTCTCTTAAAAAGAGAGAACAACAGAAGACTGCCTATAATAGGCAAAAAAAATAAACCTGTGAAATAGAGGTTGTTACATGGTATTTAGATGGAATTATTAACATCAATAACAATGCTGATAATTTATTGTCACCATAATTTGAATTAAAGCTATCTCCAGAGTCCTATTTTCTAAAAATAGTAATAATAAAATGAACAATAGCTAGCATTTATATAGTATCTTAAAGTTTGCACAGTTCTTACCTCGTCTGATACTCATAACAACCTTGGGAGGTAGGTACTATTATTATCTTCCTTTTATAGATGAGGAAATTTAAAAGTTAAGTGACTTGTCCAGGATCACACAGTAAGCATCGAAGGAAGGACTAGAATTCTGTTCTTCTTGATTCTAGGTCTGGCACTCTATCTGTGCTAATTCCCTATTAAGAACTGCCTTTATATTTCCTTTCTGTATTAGAGTATTTCAAATGAAAAGAAGATGCCTAGAAGGCTTAGGTACCCATCTATAGACCTGAAGGAAGTAGACATCCAATAGAAAGCTCAAAGGAAGAATTTGAAGGGAGGATAAACAAACTGGACTGGTTGATCCCATCTATGTATATGGTAATTCATTTCCTCTCTATCCTGAAAGAACATGGCCTCTCTGTTATTAACTCCCACTTTTTCTCATCTACGAATTAGCAAACATTAATGCAGTGACTACAACAGTTGCTGGAGATACAAAGAAAAATAAAAAAGTCTCTTCTCTCAAGGAGATTTCATTATATCAGAGTATATGACCTATAAGCACATTTTGTTGTTGTTGGGGCATTTCAATCATGTCTTCCTCTTCATGACTCCATTTGGGTTTTTCTTGGCAAAGACTTAGAATGGTTTACCATTTCTTTCTCCAGTTCATTGTACAGATGAGGAAACTGAAGCAAACAGGATGAAGTGACTTCCCCATGGTCACACATGTATTAAGTGTCTGGGGTCAGATTTAAACTCAGGAAGATGAATCTTCCTGATTCCAGACGCAGCCCTCTATCCACTGTATCACCTAGCTGTCCCCTATAAACATATTCTTGGGTTATTTCACTAATGTCTGATTCTTTGTGACTCCATTTGGGGTTTTCTTGGCAAAGATACTGAAGTGGTTTGTCATTTCCTTTCCCAGCTATAATCATAGACACATGCAAAATAAATTCTGTGTAATTGGATGGATGAGACACTAGTTGCTGGGAGATAGGAAAGGTCACGTAAAGGAGATGGCATTTGAACATAACTTTGAAGAAAATCATCACTCCAATAGACTTGCTCACAAGCATAGATTGAAATATGAACTGTGACAAACTTGTCGTTTGGTTGCTGAAATCCAAAGGTAGACTTGATAATATTTGGACTACTTTGAAATTCATACTACTTGAGGAAAGGGGCACAAATGACTGGATGACCTTACTTATTCACTTAATAGTTGTTTTTTTAAATTTAGTTTTCTTATATACTCAAATCCATTTTTTACACTTTTGTTGTTCATTTGTCATATGAATGTTTGACTTGGAATACATTGTAATGATTGCATGAATGCTATATTTGAATGAGATGTGAGGCAAAGATGAGAATGGATGAAACGTGCTAGAAACTTTGGGAAAGTCTTAGAAGAAATTTAATAGATATGAAGTATTGATACTGCAAATGATTTTAGCCCACTCTCCTATAGTTCTAAATCCATTCAGCACATATTAATGGGGATGTTAATTTGGAGATAGGTATTGTCCAAGTGAAAAAATATAATGATTGTAAATTTTAGAACTTACTTGTGACTATAAAATGTCTTTATTAATTTTCTGTGACCTTATTTGATACTTATTTGATTAACCATTTCAGTTACAAAAGTATCTATGCTGACAAATCAGCAACCCATCAAGCAAAGGAAATATTATTAGTAGGCTGTTTGCTAAAATAATCAGAGTAGTACATCTGAGTGTCAAATCAGCCCAAGGGGGATGAATCAGATCAGTGAAGAAAGTTAGGAGTACCTAGTACTGTAAAGGACAAAAATTTTCCCGTTTGTTTCCACATTGTTACATAGACCCACTTATTATACCTCTGGATGCTATGAAATTATAATCCATTAATTGGATACTTTTAAATCTGACCATTTATCCATCATCAAATAAGATTAAATGGAAGGAACCAGACCTGATATAAACATTTATCAGGTCTATACACAACACCTCAATCTATGGTTTTCAAATCATGATAACATCCTCAGTGTTAATGCAAATGTGTCTGTCTTTCCTTCCCACAATAAGTTCTTTTTTCTCTTAAAGGAAATGTCATATTTTCTATAATGAACTTTATTGCAACTACAAATCCCTAAATATAAAGTGGTATGGACATGAGTGAAAGTAGGAGAAATCAAAAGTCCTATGTTGACCAAGGATTTTTTTTTTTAGTCCATTTGAATTTGGGGGTAGCTTTGACCAACTCCATTTTAACTTGCCTTTTGATATGGATGAAGCAGTCCAAGAGAGGTCAAGGCTTATCTTTAACTCAGCTTCACATGATCCATGTGAATTGAGGTTCATTAGGTTTAGACATTTAGCAGGAAACACTCTATAAAAGAATGACTTTTGTAGCAAGTCTACTGTCATCTAGACTCAAAATGTATGCATCTAGAGCCAATTTTATTAGGATTACATTTTTGCAGTGCTGCTGCCATGTCCTTGGCCTCAAATTGATTTTGAGGGGCTCTCAAGTCCTTACATTTTAAGGCATTTCCAGCCAGGACTGCAGAGATCTCTAGCTTTGTTCCAATTACTGATCACCATCAATATAAGTGACAACAGTATAAATGAGGTCCTCAAAGTATAAACAGGTCCTCAAAGATTTCAGGGGCTTTGGTCTATCTTCATATATACAGCAAAGTTTCACTTCCATATATGTAGGCTATGAAATTTCCATCATGCTTCCAAGATGATAATAATAAAAACTATCATACAAATTACGCTTTTAAGTTCTGAATGCTCTTTAGAAATATAATCTCATTTCATATGCACAATAACCCGGGATATGGTTGTCATTAATATACCTATTTACAGCTGAGGAAATTAGATGTTAATTGAATTATTCAAGATTACACAGTGTCTGAAACTGGATTTAAACTCAGAACTTCTTATTTCCAGGTCCAGTTCTCTACCCAGCTACACCACTATGCAACACTTCTTCAGCGTTCCCACTAGGGTTAGATGAAAGTAGGGCTAATGGGACTTCCCAGAGCCTGCTTATTTTTAGTTTGAGATAGACAAAGACAGACAGAAATAGAGAATACAGAGACAGAAATATGATAGAAGTAGAGAGACAAAGAGAGGAGAGATGATTGAGGGAGAGAGGAGAAATTAATCCCAATGTAATTATCAAACTTTTAACATATAATTATGTTTTGGGGGACACAATCTAATTGAATTGATTGAAAAATACCAAAATTCTAAGCCAGGATTACTATTTCTGGGGGATTAAGTAATGGAAGGAAATTGTTAAAATAAATCTTTCCTAAAGGGAACATAAAATAATATTTTCTTTCTAGGTTTATGTCAGTTCTCCATTCATTACTTGGAAAAAGTGGTACAAATAAAATTGACAATGTCCCAGAATGGCGAAACAGAAGAAAATATAACTAATTACAATTCCATTCAAGATTCTTTATAATATGAGGAAATGAGACATGAAAATATTTCATCTAGCTGTGGCAACAGTTTCTGAGCAATAATTTGTTTTAAGGAATTTTTCTGTTAAAACTTTGTGTGGGTGTTTGCTGACAGAGGTTTTTCATTATGTGAACAAGTCCAAGTATTCCTTAATGAGGAAAACAGAGCATTTTTATTTAGCTCACATTAAAGTTGCTACTAAATTCATGTTAAAATTAGAAACACTGTTCCCTACACTTCCAAAAATACAAGGCACACCTATCATTGATTTACAGCTAGAACGTAATTTATAAGTCTTCTGTTCGAACTCCCTCATTTTACAGATAAGTAAACTGAATTTGTTATTTGCCCCACATCACTTAAATACTAAGTGGCAAAAGCAGGATTTAAAAACAAGTTTCTCTGACTCAACTTTTGTAGCTCTCACAAAGTGGGAAACTAATCAGGAGACTGTTGCAGTAATCTCAGTGATGAGATTTATGACTACATACAGAAAATGGCAAGATCTGATGAATGTCTGGTTATTTGGGGTTAAGGAGAATAAGGAGTCAAAGATAAAATGAAGATTGCAAACCTAGGATAATAGGATGATGAAACGTTCAGCAGAAAGAGAGAAATTTAGAAGAAGAGAGATTTTGGAGGAAACGGCAATGAGTTCAATTTTGGGTATGTCAAGTTTGAAATGCTTTTAGGACAGTGGTTCCCAAACATTTTTGGCCTACCACCCCCTTTCCAGAAAAATATTACTTAGCGCCCCCTGGAAATTTTTTTTTAATTTGAATAGCAATTAATAAGAAAGATAAATGTACCTGTGGCCATCACCGCTCCCCTGGATCGCTGCAGCACCCACCAGGGGGCGGTGGCACCCACTTTGGGAATCACTATTTTAGTATATCCTTTTTGAAATGCTTAATAGACAATTGATGATGCAAATTGAAGTTAAGGGGAAATTTTGTCTTATTTAAATTTCTTCCTCCTCACTTTCAAAATCAAAATCTTTAGTGGGTGCTTTCATTTATATGAATTTACAGTAGAAAATTTAGATAGCAATAATTAGTTACACTATCTCCTTATAGGGCCTGAAAGCATGAATATTGCTCCTTGAAGTTAAATGAAACATCTTGCTCTTATAAGGAGAGAAAAACATTGCCCTCTCTTTTATTGTTCCTTTGGGCTGCTTCACACCACGGTGTCTTGAGTTCGTTCTATAATGAGCATTGGTTAAAGCTAATTATATCTCTTCTTGCCTTCCCGTACACATTCTTAATGTTCACATAGATCGAGCTATGATGTCAGAGGAATAATTAATTTTATAGATCAAAAGCTGTGGTCAAGGTAGGGAGTAGACCAATAAATTAGATTCTGGTCTGTCCAGAGTAACAACATTGAACTGTAATAGCTACAGAGATTTAAGACTTGGATTTCATGTTTAAAAAAAATTTGTAAAATTTTTAAAAACTTTAAAAAAAAACAACATTTTTTTTCTTATGCTAAAGCTGATGTTTTGGGAAGACACCTTTAAAAAACTTACCTTTGTCTTAAAATTGATACTAATTATCAATTCTAAGGTAGAACAGCAATAAGACTTATGCATTTGGGGTTAAGTGACTTGCCCAGGATCACACAGCTAGGAACTGTCTAAGACCAGATTTGAACCTACCTTCCATCTCCAGGCCTGGCTCTCTATCCACTGAGCCAACTCACTGTCCCAAAGATGTCTTGTTGCATAGGATTTGGGATTTTCCTGGTTTGGCAAGTGATGAAATATGCATATGCTAACATTGTTTGAGCCCCAATTCTTAAAGAAATCAGTGATAACAAAAGCAAGAGCCCCCACTTTAATAGTTATAGAAGAAAGACCCTTAAAACATATCTAAAGAGGAAAAGGACCTGTTACACAAAAATGTTTATAGCAGCCCCTTTTTTTGTTGGCAAAAGATTGGAAAATGAAGGGATATCCATCACTTGTGGAATAGCCGAACAAGTTATGGCACATGATTGTAATGGAATAATTTGCCATAAGAAATGATAAATTTGAAAATCACAAAAAAAATCCTGAAAAGATGTATATGAGAGGATGCAAAGTGAAATGAAAAGAATAAGGAGAATGTTCTATGTTGTAACAGCAATATGTTATGAAAATCAGCTATGAATGATTTGACTATTATCAACAATACATGGATCCAAGACAACTCCAAGGGACTCATGATGAAAAGGACCTTCCAGTGCCAGAGAAGGAAATGATGCAGTCTGACTATAAATTGAAACATATCATTCTTTATTTTCTTTCTGAGTTTTTCTCTAGTATCAGGGATATATGTCCTCTTTAACAACATGAAAAACATGGAAATATATATTGCACAATAGCATATGTGCAACCTATATCATATTATCTGTCATCTTTAAGATAGGGAAGTTTGGGAGAGGAGAGAACATGAATCACATAATGTCAGAAAACAATTCTTAAAATTGTATTTATGCAAATTAGAATAATCCTGAAGTTCCACCTCACACCTATCAGATTGGCCAATATAGCTGTAAAATAAAGTGATAAACATTGGAGGGGATATAGCAAAATTGGGACACTAATGCATTGTTGGTGGAATTGTGAATTGATCCAACCATTCTGGAAGACAATTTGGAACTATGCCCAAGGGGCTACAAAACTGTGCATACCCTTTGATCCGGTAATAACTAGGTCTGTATCCCAAAGAAACAATAAAAAGGGATGGGGGGAAGGACCTACTTGTACAAAAATATATTTAGCAGCTCTTTTTGGTAGTGGCAAAGAATTGGAAACTGAGGGAATATCCATCAGTTGGAGAATGGTTAAACAAATTGTGGTACATGTTGGTGATGGAAAATATTGTGCTATAAAAAATGGTAAGCAAGATGACTTCAGAAAAAGCCGGAAAGATCTGCAGAAACTGGTGCAGAGCAAAATAAGCAGAACTGGGAGAATGTTGTACACAGTAACAACAGTTTTGTATGATGATCATCTGTGAAAACCTGGCTACTCTAAGCAATGAAATAATATGGAGTAATCCTGAAAGACTGATGATGGGGAATGCTATCGACCTCCAGAGAAAGAACTGTTGGAATCACCTTTCACATCTGTGTATTTATGGGTTTGCTTTGAGGTCTGGGTTATGCGTGAGTGTGTAGAATATGGAAGTATGTTTTGCATGACTAAAAATAAAATAAAAAAGGAAATGATATTTATAATATCCAAAATGGAATTCTTAACTTCATTTTCCTTTCTTTTTGAAAATAGAAACACTTTGAATAATATCTCATATTTCTCTATCACTTTATGTATATAAAGTACATTTTTTATAACAACCTGTGATGTAAACTCTGCAACTACTATTTCTTTTACAGACTTAGAAAGGTCAAGTGACTTGTCCAGCTAATAGATGTTGAGCTACCATTTGAAACTGAGTTTTCTGTCTCCATAACCAGCACTGTTCTCTCTGTGGATCACATATTCTTATGCTTAGAGTTAGAAAGGGTCTTCCGAGGCATCGCTACAATCCTCTCATTTTACAGATGAGGAAACAAAGGTTCAGAGGTATTAAATGATTGTCCAAAGTCATAAGGCTAGTAAAGTTGCAGAGCCAAAAATTGAAAACAGGTCACTGAATTCAAGAGTCTGTTTTCTTTCTACTGGTCTTAAAGCCAGTAATAATTCTCATGGCCTCAAATGCCTATGTACAAATATAGAAGTCATGTTATTGTACCATTTTTTCCCTGAAGCCCAAGAAGGGTCCACTGCTGAAAGACCCTCACAATTGCTGCCAAATTATCACCAAATTATTTTCTCTGAAGAGAAAAGAATGCCAAGTGTGTATCTGAGTAAGGATAGGACTTGCCCACTGACTGATTGCTTCCTCTGGCCTAGACCATGATTACTTGAGCAGGAAAAACCGGAAAAGTGATAAATAAAGGTTCTCTTGAAGAGAGGGACCAGAAGAATGGAGTAGATTCTACGGAACCACAAGCCAGTTACTCTAGACAGGGACTGCTGAGTTCAGGATTGAGAACCTGGTTCAGAAGTTCTAGGTCAGCACCATTATCAACAAGGTTCAAGGAATATTTTTAAAAATATAAAGATTTGGCCTAAGAATCAGACAGAAGGGTCTAGTACTGGAAAGGAGAACAAAGAGTGTTTCCATAGCAACTTCTCCATGAGAGCTCAACACAATTTTCAGCACTTAGGCTTCCTGTGGACACATGTGTATTTTTTACCCATGCTTTTCACTTTTCCCCAAATAAGGGAAAGCTTGAGAAGCTTTTGGCTATTGCTAACAGCCTTCTACTCAGAAGAAATAACCATCTCTAAGTGTCACTGGCTCCCTCCAGGGTGCTCCCATAAGCCTGGAGGATCATGGAATACTGCAATCTCTGAAAAATTAAAGTGATGAAAAGGAGGAAACATTTATTAAGTATTGATTATGTGCCAGACAGCGTGCGAAGCCCTTGATAAAAATTTTCTCATTTTATTCTCATAACAACCAGGAGACCAAGGAACTATTGTTATCTACATCTTATAGCTGAGGAAACTGAGGCAGACAGAAATTAAAGGACAGGATCACACAGCCAGTAAGTGTCTTAGGCCACATTTGAACTCGGGTCTCTCTTGACTCAGTTCTCCATCCACACTATACCATCTATTTGTATAATTCAGTGAACTACAGGAGATCTATAGTGGATAAGAGAAGGCTAAAACCTATCCTTAGTGAAGAACCCAACCTGAGAAACTATATAAAGGATCTCTTTAGGAATATGCATGCCCCAGAAAAGAAGGTGGTCTGATTCTAAAGAGAGGATTTAGAGATGGAGAGCCTGCCTGCTATGATGCACAAGAGGTAAAGAGAACAAGAGAAAAGTCCCCTGCTTAATATAATGCGAGTAAAGAGCTATGCAATGTTTAAACAGCTATTCAAATGCCCTAGTTGGCAACATAGAACTGTCCTCAATGCATGTTTTATAATTTCTTTCCTACTCAAGAAGTTTTAGAGCAGAAGAAAGGGAACAAGAAGAGGCAATCACAGGAGGGAGCTCCTTTAGCTGAAATATCTGGAGCTAAAGAACATGAAGAGACATCCATAGTTATTTAAATAGATACTAGAGAAAAATTAAAAATGAACCTGGGAAATTTTGGAAATCTTTGTGTTTTTTCTCTTCCTATCAGCCTCTCTTAAAGATCTCTAACCCTTAAACTACATATATTAAGCTTTGTTCTTAAGGGCTTCCATTACAACACCAAAGTGGTACTCTTCCCAAATGCTTTGTGCTTTATTCTCTTCTCATAGATCAATCTATCAGTGCCATTGTAAGAGTTGACTATCAGGGGCAGCTAAATGGCTCAGAGATAGAGAGCCAAGACTGGGTTCAAATCTGGCCTCAGCTAATTCTTTGCTGTTTGACCTTGGGCTAGTCATGTAATTCCAGTTGCCTAGCATCATTCTTCTGCCTTGGAATCAATACTTGTATCAATTCTAAGACAGAAGGTAAGGATTAAAAACAACAACAACAACAGAAAACAAAAAAGAATTGACCATGGGTATAGCAAAGACCAGATCCAGCACAGAGACTTCACAGTTAATGTTCCTGGCAAGCTGTGGCTGCCCACTCTTGGACTTTTAGCTAGTAACTTGAATATTGCAACTGCATTTCACTTTTACGTTAATTTTCGCTATGTATTTTTAACTATGTTTTCTACCAGACAGTTGGAGTTTTTAATTACTGGCTGTCCTCTAAACTTAAGCTCCAATTTATCCTTGTGATGGATGTGTTATTAACTGACTCACTACAACTTCTAATTAATTAGCTGACAAGAATAGAGATAGTCCACCTACTTGGATCAGCATCACTCTACACCAACCACAAGGGAATGTATTATAGAGCATTCCTGGGAAAAGTCTGTGGGCCAGGCAGATGGAGCTTCTTTTTGTTCCTCAGGCTAAATCATAAAGGAAAACCAAATGTTTTCTTTGTAGTGCAGAAACAACATCAAGCATTTCTTCACTCTGTGATTTCAAGGCTTGAGTCACTGGAGTGTCCTGAATATTCTTACTATGCCCAATACAATCGAATATGTTATTAACACCAGCAAGTTCTCCTGTGATCTAAGTGTCAAAGGTTTAACTCTAGTGTCTTGGGTACATTCCAGTTTGTTTAATTACATCTTCCCCTGCTCCCCCTCCCACTCTGGTAGTTTTAATTAAAGAAGTTATTCTTTAATTCCTGCCTCAAGACAAAGAAAAACCCATCTAACCATATTGTAACATGGCTGGTACACTCAGTCTACTGGGGGCTAAATTTCAAAATAGGTATACATGGTGAGACCATGAGAGACATTATACAACTCTAAGGCAGTATATCACTATTCAGTGGTCCTGTAGAATGGCAAATAAGTGGGAAGGACATATTCCTATTTAATTCTCCTTAGGCCCAGCATCAATTTATAAAATATTTCCAGATTGAAATTACATCTCAGTAAATAGAAAGAGCAACAAATTCCCTCTCCACAGCTGAACAGTTCCCTCATCATGAACGTTTCTTCAAATTATTATGTGGCAAATATCAGGCACACCAAGATGGATTAGCTTAATTATGGGTGTAGCCTCACTTAAGGGAAATAATCTACAGAAATTGAATTTGCAAAAAAAATTCACATTGTTCACAGGGGAGTGACCTTACAAAAGAAATTAGTGCAGTATTCTTTTCAAATGGAATGTCCTTAGTATAAGATTCAATTTGTAATTTAGAGGTGTTCACTATTGTATTTAGCATGGGATGTGTACATATGACAGCCTTTCTAATTTCTTAAGCCTTTTTTTGTCCATGGAATCCTTTACCTGCAATAACCACTCCAAGTCTAAAAGTTTTTGATATTTTTATACTGCCTTTTGTTAAAGAGCAAACAATAAAAAACGGATTTTTTTCCATTAATTTTTTATTAAGTTAGATTTCACTAGACTATTGATTTTCTGAGGTTATGGCTGTCGAATAGTAGAAATAAAATATGACTATTCTGGCCCTACTTTGAAGTTGGATAGTATCACCAATCATCTGTCCATCATCTCTACCTTACCCTAATAGGAAGGGTATATTTCTGGTCTTGGACAACTATAACTCATTCTTTTATCTAAAGTTGGGGCATACCTAGGCTGTATTCAGAGAGAATTCTGCAACTGAACCTATAACTCACGTATATGTACAAAATTACTGTTCTTTGAAAAACTAAAGCTAAATTATCTTAAAACAAAGAAAAATCTCAATACTTGTCTCCTTGCGCCGAACAACTATCTACATTTGAGAATACCTTTTCTAATCAGATTTGAACTAATTCAGGGAACCTTTTTTTTCTTCTTCTAGAAGATGATCTAACCACTTAAGGCCTGCCATTCTTGGATTTCTCAATTTAATTTTAGTTGAAGAAAGCTGCATTAATTTAAAATCCAATTAAAATTGCTTTCCAATAGTACAGCAATCTCAACACAATGGATAAGGAGTTCATGAACCAGCACATTTGCAAACTAAGGTCTATCAAACTGGATTCATTTGTGGGCTTACCAATTTACAATGTCAGTGGCTTTTCAGCCTGAGGATTTCACAGATCCCAGGGGAATGACTATAAAACAGAATGTTAGCATGTTATCTGAATCTTTGGGATCTCTCTCTCTTTCTCTCTCTCTCTCTCTCTCTCTCTCTCTCTCTCTCTCTCTCTCTCTCTCTCTCTCTCTCTCTCTCTC